>NC_050582.1:17878013-17966580 GCF_011100635.1 Trichosurus vulpecula
TCAGGCAGTTTGTTAAAATCAAAGGATCCTTCTGAGGGCCAAGGATATGTGTCCCCTGAAGTTAATCCTATCCAAACATTTTCACAAAGATTTTTAAATCGGTCCATAGACTGTTCAGATTCCTTAAAGGGAATTTTCCCAGATCAGCGAAGAGACAACCCATAAGTGAGTCTTGAGAAGAAACAGACTGTCTAGATCCCATACTTGAAAGTAAAACAATTTTCTCCTGGAATATTTGAACCAGAATCTGTGGGATCCAAAAGAAATGATTTTGGGACCAAATCAGAATCACTGAAACCAATTCACTGTAGCAAGTTACAGAAACAAATTCACTGACCCCCTCTAAATAAATTTCCATGTCTGTCCAAAGTTTTGTTGGTGGCAGCAGCAATGTAAAATAGGTCATTGAGATAGTCGAGAGAAAAAATGAGATTTTCAGATGCCTTCTGACCTATAGTCAAGTCAGAAGGTATAGAGGTATAGGCCAGATGCACATTCTTACCAGGATCTCTTAACTAATGATCAAAATAGGAGTGACACCCAAACCAGAAAGAGATCTCAGATTGAACCACTTCAGTGTTTATACCAGACTGAACCAGTACCACTTAACCAGTGGTCAAAACCATGACACCCTAGCAGAGTCAAATACCTTGGAGTCAGAGACAAGGGCCACAACAAACAGACCAGTCTCTACCTTACATGCCTGCAAAAAACAAGTCAAAAAGGGCACAGGGTTTGGGGAAAATATTCCTTGTCCTGCCTGCAAAAACCCAGAGTTTTTCAGTCCAGTCCTTGCTTTAGACACTTGAATCACAGTGTCATGTGTCAGAATATCTGGGAACCTACCAAACAAAGCACCCTTAAATTTCAACAGACTGATTATTTAAATGCAGAAGGAAAAAATAAAGAACAATACACAGAAGTACATAGAACAAACATGGAAGACAGACTTCCTTCCCTTTCTGGGATTTTTAGACAACACTCTTTATGGCTCAGTTGGGTTTTCCCTTTGAGAGTCTCCAAAGTGAATATAACTGTGCACACAAGGGAGCCTTGCAAGTAGAGGTCTTCTCTTTCCAAACTTGCTGCCTGTCCCTTTATGGTTTTCCAAATTTCTTATGGGAGAAATATCTCCTTTTTGAGTTCACGTGGTAGGTAATTGCTGCCAAAGTAGGTCTGCCACAATGCAGAAACTAGAAAGGTAAAACCGTAGGTTTTATTATGCTTAAGCACAGGTTCAGGCTTCAAAACCAAACCCAAAACCTGAATCAACATTCGGGTTCTAAAGAGGGCTTTTATAGACAAAGTTCTATCAGAATGACAGGAGTAACTATTTACATATTGCAGTCTTGTACAATCTCTTCCTTTAGAATTTAAACGAAATAAAAAGATTCCTAATTCCATGCCTCTTTCAGGGTCATGAATGTTAAACAAATCCAGTTAAGCAAAGTTATAATCTCATACATCCACTAAGGAATGAAATTTAGTTAAGCAGACAGTGTAGGTAAACTGAGGTTACAGATTAAACTACATTTAGAGGGTCCCAAATGAGGTCATTCAGAGGGGAGACGTACATATCTCAAATATAACCAAGGAATGTTTGAGGCCTTAAGTAAATTCTGCACATCCCAATGCTTAGGTTTCAGCCAGCCTCATGATTTCCTACGTAGAACAAATGGCTTTGACCTCCAAATAATTTTTTTTAAAAAAAGGATTATTGTCACATCATTTCATAGCTTGTTCTCCTTTGTCTGCAGTGTCTCATCTCTGCAATAGGCCCGGGCTATGGCAAGAGGAGGGCCAGTGGAGGAGGCCACAAGCCTGGGCCAGAGGAAGGGACCCATCACCTTCTCAACTTGGAGCTCAGGATTGATGGTGTTGGCACTGGACCCTACAGGACTAGGGCTGCTACCCAGATAGAACCTGAACAGTCCCCTGAAGTCCCCATGATACCAGCTTCAAAGTAGCTGAACCCTGGATTGTTCCAAGTCCCCCCTAACATCGGGAACCTGAAATGACTGTTCAAATCCAGGGCATGAGTCCTGGCCCCAATCTAGGCTCATATCCTTGGGCCAGTCCTGTATAACCTGAACAGACTTTGACCAGGGCTTTCTTCCCTGATTAACCCTTTGTAGATGCCTGCTGTCCACAGGATGGCTAACTGTAAGCGTGGTGTTGGCACTGGATCCTACAGGACCAGGGCTGCTACCCAGCTAGAACCTGAACTGTCCCCTTATGTCCCCATGATGTCAGATTCAAAGCAGATAATGCTGCACTGTGCCTCACCCCCCAATTTAAGTAGGGAAACAGCAGTAACTGGAGGCATCAGGGACATCTAGATGGAGCCTAGCCTGGGGCAAACTCCTTGGCTGGGAGACTTTAACCAGGGCCTTCTTCCCTGATTAACCCGTTCCAGATGCCTGCTGTCCCCAGGATGGCTGATCATAAACATGGAGTTGGTATGGGCCCTACGGGACAATGGCTTCTGCCCAGCCAGGCTCTGAGCCGTCCTCTGGAGTCCCCATGATGCCAGCTTCAAAGTAGCTGAACCCTGGGTTATTCCAAGTCTCCCCTAACATTGGGAACCTGAAATGACTCTTCAAAACCAGGGCAGGAGTCCTGGCCCCAATCTAGGCTGATATCCTTGGGCCAGTGCTGTATAATCTGAACAGACTTGACCAGGGCCCTCTTCCTTGATTAACCCTTCCAGATGCCTGCTGTCCCCAGGATGGCTAGCTGTAAGCATGGTGTTAGCACTGGGTCCTACAGGACAGTGGCTGTTACCCAGCTAGAACCTGAATTGTCCCCTGATGTCCCCACGATGTCAGCTTCAAAGTAGCTGAACCCTGGGTTATTCCAAGTCCCACCTAACATCGGGAACCTGGAGTGACTTTTCAAATCCAAGGCATGAGTCCTGGCCCCAATCTAGGCTAATATCCTTGGGCCAGTCCTATATAACCTGAACAGACTTTGACCAGGGCTTTCTTCCCTGATTAACCCTTTCCAGATGCCTGCTGTCCCCAGGATGGGTGATCATAAGACCTGAATCCCCATACCCCTTTGCAGGTGAAAACAGAGAGTTCAGTCCCCTGGATCCTATCCCATGGTTGATATGGAACAGTGACAGAAAAAAAAAAAAACAGGACACAGACTTGGATTCATCTACAGCCTGGGTTGCCACTTTCAGGTTCTTGCCTCCCCACCCTCTCTCCTAAGCAGAAAATGGGTGAAAAATTTCAAAAACAAAGATTTCCTGTCCTTCATGAGGTCAGCACAGAGAGGAGAATTTGGCCCCTCCCTATATATCCCTGCCTTATCCTGGATATTGGCTTCACCTTGGCTTCTCTTTGGTTTGGTGTTCCCATGTCCTGGCCCTCTGGAGGTGAGTGAGGAGCCCTCAGCCTACATGGGCCCTAGGAGAAGCACCAGGCAGGAGCCACTACCCCACCCCACCTCCCTAGAACCTGGACCCCAGCACCCTCCTCTCTCTCCTTCACTGCCCCCTCATGTATGTTTCCCTTCTACCACTTTGAGCTTGGTCTGGTCTTGGGGAAATGGAAACAGGCTATGACCTGGACCTTCAGTGATCAGTAATAGTCTCTGGGGTGAAAAAAAAGTTGGAGGGAGGGGTTTGTGCAAAAAGAGGTAACTCTAGGTTATCCATGCACTTCTTAATAAAGTGACCTTGAGAGGGTGAACTGAGGACCATCTTGCCATTGGTTGTCCATGGGCCATAGGAGAGAAGAAAGCCACCCATTGTCTTCTGTGAAGCACCTTCCTGTAGCCATTGGCAGGGAGGGGCCCAGTGGGATAGCTCTTATTGCCTGTTGTGGGACACTCCCTCCTGTCTTCCCTGTTGGTCTCCTAAGGAGACAGACCAGAGAAAGTCAGGAGGTCCAGGTCCAGGGGCAAGGTACCCTTGTCGGGCTGGTCACCTCTTTTGTCCAGGCAAGAACCTTAATAGGGAAAACTGGTTCTTCTGTTGTATGAGTCACCAGGAGTGACCTTCCTATCAGACATTTTCCTTTTTCCCCTCTGGCTAGGTTCAGGTGTGCATTGCACCCTGCCCACAGAAGTCCCAGGGACTGTCCTTGGTCATTTGTTATTGCTACTGTAGGTACAGTTCCCTGCTACTGCTGAGGGGACACTGAGTAATTACTGGGATAGTGAAGTATGTGGTATGTGATGAGGGGGGATTTAAGTTCCTTCCTCCAGGCCTGCCCCTCTCCCCCCAAAAGAAAATCTAGATACTACTTAGTGGTAAAGTAGGGTATATGATTCATTGAGGAAGAGGTACAGGCTTAGTTATGTGGGTGGGGGCTGCTCTGTGCAGCCAGCAAGACTCAATCCAGGGGATTGCATGTGACTTTTTCTCCCCCTTGACACATGTAGAGTACTGATCTCCTGTCTTTGTTGAGAATTTTCCCAGTGTGCTGTCTAAAGGTGCTTCCATCCCCTCAAGACTTGTTCTCCTTTGTTTCTCTGCAGTGTGTCATCTCTGGAATGGGCCCAGCCTCTGAGAAGAGGAGGTCCAGTGGAGGAGGCCGTAACGCCAGTGCCAAAGGCAGGGCCCAGTCACCTCAACTAGGAACTCAGGCTTGATGATGTTGACAAGAGGCCCTACGGGAAAATGGCCTTTGCCCAGCCAGGCTTTGAGCCATCCTCTGAAGCCCCCATGATACCAGCTTCAAAGTAGCTGAACCCTGGATTGTTCCAAGTCCCACCTAACATTGGGAACCTGAAATGACTCTTCAAATCCAGGGCATGAGTCCTGGCCCCAATCTGGGCTCATATTCTTGGGCCAGTCCTATATAACCTGAACAGACTTTGACCAGGGCTTTCTTCCCTGATTAACCCTTTGCAGATGCCTGCTGTCCCCAGGATGGCTAACTGTAAGCATGTCATTGGCACTGGATCCTACAGGACCAGGGCTGCTACCCAGCTAGAACCTGAATTGTCCCCTGATGTCCCCATGATGTCAGCCTCAAAGTACATAATGCTGGACTGTGCCTCACCCCCCCCCCCAGTTTAAGTAGGGAAACAGCAGTAACTAGAGGCATCAGGGACATCCCGGGGCAACCTCTTTGGCTGAGAGACTTTGACCAGGGTCTTCTTCCCTGATTGACCCTTTCCAGATGCCTGCTGTCCCCAGGATGGCTAACTGTAAGCATAGCGTTGGCATTGGATCCTACAGGACAATGGCTGCTACACAGCTAGAACCTGAACTGTACCCTGATGTCCCCATGATGTCAGCTTCAAAGTACATTATGCTGCACTGTGCCTCACACCCCAGTTTAAGTAGGGAAGCAGCAGTAACTGGAGGCCTCTGGGACATCTGTACTGAGCTCAACCTCCTTGGCTGATCCCCAAGGAATCCTGGGACTAGAGATTTTGACCAGGGCTTTCTTCCTTGAATAACCTTTGCCAGATGCCTCATTGAAAGCCCTGAACATCCCCCCTTGCAGTTGAAAACAGAGTTCAGCTTCCTGGATCCCACCCCCTGGTCGACTTTGAAAATGGTTCTGTGAGCCAAAAGGTTGAGAATGGGCTATGTGAATGGCAAAGGGGAAAAGCTAGAATTGAATAGGTATGAGCTTGTTCTGACTCCCACCTGTGTGCCCAGACTATACTGGGGAAGGTCTGGAGATGTATGTTCCACTTATATCCCTGTCTGGATATGTTTCTCATTCACTAAAGATTGTGCATTTAAAAGGAGTGGTTTCTTGTGTGTCTTTTCGTTCTCAAACCCGGTGAACCAGAGATATTTCTGTCAGCTCAGACATTCCTGGCATTTGTGTGACCTCTTGCCTAGTTCAGTCTAGCTTTTTAAAGTCTAAAGTTCAAGTCCCTGATGAGGGGTCTCAGATAGTCCCTTCCCCATCCTCCCAGGAAGGACCATTCTCACACCATCCCAATTAGAATGTGTTTGGGAGTGAAGAACATGGGCCAGGTCCCTTAATGCCGTGGCTTCTGTGACCTTGTCAAAAGGTGACCCTCTAGAGGAAAAACTGAGGATTTCCCATCAGTGGTCTCTGCTTTCTTAGGTATTATTTTCATAGTCTTCAGATATTTTTAAAAATATATACATTTTTAGTAGTTCAGCAGTAGATTATGCTCTTAAAGAGGATGCCCAGAATTATAGAAAGCTGTTGAGAACCTTTGAAGGTCAAGGCCTTTAGGCAGGAGTCTGTAAGGCCCTTCAGAAGGCCTGTCTGTACATAAGTCTCAGTTCTTACATGAGACTTCCTCTCTGACTTCCCTCATTGTGAACACAAAGACAAGACCTTGAGTGGGCCTAAGATCCTGGAATCTGAGCTGGGAGGCACTTCTCAGAAGTCACCTAGCCCGTTTTCCTTTCACAGATGGAAAAACAGGTTTCGTAGAGGCTACTGGACTCATCCAAGTTCACGTAATGAGTTAAAGGCAGAGTCATATATTTGAACTGAGCACCCCTGCTTCCAAATGTGATCCTCTTTCCTTACCTTCCTCTGACCAAATTAAGGGACTTGTTGGAAAATGGGAATCCTCCCGTCAGACTTTGTCACCTTCTAAATGAAAGTGCTCTGACCCTTTGATGTACACAAGACAGAGGTGTTCTTCTGTTAAAGGTTCTTTCCCACTGCAGCAGCCTTTCCCAATGGGCTCTCTCAGGTGCTCTCTGGGCTTCAGAGAGAACTGGTTCCCATGATCTGCTCTCAAGCTTTTACAACGGCCCCAACTGGTACCTTTTGTTCGTTGCGTGGAACTGTTTTGATGCCATAAAATTTAAAATTTGTTTAAATCTAATATTTAAAATTAGTAGGGAAAGTGGTAAATGGAGGGAAATATTTGCAGTAGGTTTGTTTGATAAGTGTCACACTCATTTTTGATTGTATCAACTCCTCGACCAGCACCACTACATTTAAAAAATAAGTTTATTTATTTTGACTGGTATTGTGATTTTTCAGTCTCGATGAAACAATAGACTCCTGCAAAAACTGGAAAAATAAAACCCTTATCACCCTTCATAATCCTGCAAGATAAATTCCCATTATTGACCAAGCCCAAAGATGTATGCCCCCTTACACTCCACCTCCATTTGAAGTCCATTACCTGTGTGACAGATGAGTGACAGTCCATATTCAGTCTTCTGGACTTTAGGTTTTCATTGCATTAATCAGAGTTCTAAAGTATTGCAAAGCTGTTTTTCTCTACAGTGTCACTTTGCATGAATTGTTTCAGTTCTCATTATACTCTGCATCTGTCCATTGAGATCATTCCATTTCATCATTTGTTGTGGCAAATGATATGCCATTACATTCATATACCATCTTTTGTTTACCCATTTCACAGCGGCAACATACCCGCATAAGTTTGCCAGTTTTGCTTTCTGTGAAAAAGAAATGCTGTAAATGTTTTTATACATATGGATCCTTTTCCTGATTCCTTGATCAGTTTCAGGGTATAGGCCTAGTAGTGGTATGACTGGGTTAAAGGATATGCCCAGTTCACTAACTTTGGGGGAGGCACTTCCCCAAATGAATGGCTGAGCTGATTCACAGCTCCACCAACAGTGTGCCTCTTTTCCCACAGCCCCACCAACATTTGTCATTTTTCTTTTGTCACCTTTACCAATCTAATGGGTGTCAGGTAGAACCTCAGTTGCTTTCATTTGCTTTTGTCCAATTGTTTATGATTTAGGGCATTTATTAATATGGCTGTTTTGATTACTTTCTTTACAAACTGCCTTTTCATATCCTTGGACTAATTATTGGCAAATGGCCCTTAGGCTTTTATAGTTGAATAACTTTTTCAAGTATCTTGGATTTGAAATGTATCAGAGAGTCTTGGTGGAAATAATTTTTCCCTATTTACCAATTTTCCTTCTAACTTTAACTATATCCAATTTGTTTGTGGAAAAACTTAATTTTTTTTATAATCATAATAGTTCCTGAAAAATAACATACTGTTGGATTTTGCTTTCTAATCCACTCTATCACAAATTGTATATTTACCTGTATATGAGAGGCTATGAGGAGGGAATCTATGCCATATTCTGCATATGGTAAGCAAGTTTGTACTACTTGTTAATGGCTTCTGTGGGAAAGGAAGGAAGTAGGTAAGTCCAACCAATTGACCAGTTTCAGGCAACTAGGGTAGTCTTTTGACTGAGAACAGAACATGTGAATTGGGGGCGGGGAGTGACATGGCACATCTGATGTCCCTACACATATGGTGGACTTTGGGGCAGGAGTTTAGGGAGAAGGGTTCTGGCTTTACATTCACAACTTTTTCCCATAAGTTGAATAAAGGAATCAGTTGCGTTCATCGGTATGGTAAACTACTGAGCCAGACACATTTCCATCCACTCGCTATTTGTTCCCATGTCTGACCTCCCTCCAGGCCTATGTGTGGGCAAGAAACAATTTCTAGAAGCTCAAATGCCAGGCCTTGCTCCTCCTGGAATATGAGCTTTTCCCCGAGACCTATGGAAAGAGGATTTCTCCTGTATTCATTGGAAATTCTTTACTTGGAAGCAGATAAGTATATAGACAATTGTATCTGATGGTGTGTTCTTGTTTGTGGATCCAGGATTAGGAGCGCACCCTAAGGAGGCACATGGGGACCAGAAGTACCTTTGGGGTCAATGATCTCAGGTTGATCTCAGGGACTAGTAAAATAAAGTCTTATTCCCTAACTAAATAGAAATTCTTGTGGTTGATGTGGTAGTGGACTTTTTGATGAAACAGAAAATCTATAATATGTTTGGACAGCTAAGAGATGGGATGTCTTGTTTGTGGAACAGCTAAGAGGCCAGTGTCACTGGACTGAAGAGTATGTGGCAGAGGTAAGGTATAAGAAGACTGGAAAGTAAGGAGGGGCCTAGGTTCTAAAGGACTGTTAAGTCTTCCTCCTCTCCTGCTCCCTGGAGGCTGGTGTTGTCACCCAGCTCCGGCCTCCCTCCCCAAGCAGCCTCTGGGCCTTGGCACCTCAGTTGAGGTTAGAGAACCATATGGTTTTAGGGGTGCTCGAGACCTCAAAAATACCTACACACCGGGTCCTGCTTGAAAGAATTCAACTCAAGCTTTCTCACAGCCAAAGACGTATATTACAGATTTGCCATATTGGGTTGTTTTAAGAAATCTCACCATTTGTGACTCACGTTTTCACAAGCAGGCCGGATTCAATCTGAGGTAGATTGAATCTGAGCACCTTCATAGAAGCAAGATGAAACTTATATACACGAAGATTATAGGAGGGATCTAAGGTGGTCCTGGGGTGATGGGAGGAGGGGTTCAGGGAGGGTCTTGAGGAGTCCAAAGAAGAGCTTGATGAGACGGTTGAGGTCCGACTCCAGGAACCGAGAATGAGACTAGGGCTGGGCAGTAGCTGAAGGCTACCTGGAGATAACAGACAGTGTAGGGCTAGGCTAGTTTAAGGGCTACAGATTTGGGAATAGACACCTTGATAGACTGGCAGTGGAGGGCTAGGCTAGGTTAAGAGTAACCTAGCCATGGGGCAGCTGGGTGGCACAGTGAATAGAGCACGTGCCCTGGAGTCAGGAGGACCTGAGTTCAAATCAGGCCTCGGACACTCGACACGCTAGCTGTGTGACCTTGGGTAAGTCACTTAACCCCCATTGCTCTGCTTTCCCCCCTCAAAAAAAATGTAAAAAATAAAAACAAAAAAAGTAACCTAGCCTAGAGATTTGGGCCTAACCATAATGAAAGGCTTATGGCCTCAGGTAAATACCTCATCTGGTGGGAAGATTCAAGGGGGCTCCCATAGCCTAAACCCCATCACCTCTACCCCCACCCCATTCATGTTACAAGCACCAACTGGATGAATCAGGATGTCCAGCAGCATAAGGACCTTGGATGGAATAGGGAAAAAAAATGATTCACTGAGAACACCTTGTTTGGAAGCAGCAAAGGACTGGAAAACAAAGGGTGCCTTGGAAGAAAGGCTCCTGTCCCACCCCCAGCTGCCAAAGTGAGGCTCTCTCTACAGCAGAGATCTGACCACATGACTGTGACCTTGCCCCTTGGTAAACACCCCCAGGTTCTGCGTTCTGTGACTTCCCAGCTCTAATGGAGAGTCTCCTGCCTGGCATTTAAAGCCCTTCCCATCCAAGGCCCTGCTACCTTTCCTATCCTCTTCCTAATTCTCTTCTCCATGCTCTCCGTGGTCCTGGCCATGGTGGCCTCCAAGTCATTCCTCACATGAGATTGTCCCTTTGCAAGGGCTCTCTCCCATGTCTAGAAGGCTCTTTCTCTTGGACTCCACAAAAGAAGCACAGTAGGTACCTGCCCAAGTTCCACTTAATGGCTCTATTTTGGGTCCTGCCTTTGAGTTAGAGTGAATGTCAATGGTAACTTTCTTTTTGTAGCAGCAACCCTGAGGGGCTTGATTTTTTTTCTTTTTTTTTCTTTTTCTAATTAAAGGGGCTATTTCTTGATTCACTTCTTAAAGAGGCCTATTCACTGAATGGGTATTACTTCACTCTGAGTGAGTACATGAGCCTACAAGGGCTAGGGTCTCCCATTGCATCCTGGGCTATCTGCAGTCATCCTGATGAATATCTGGTCACTGGATCTAGATGTTTTTGGAGGAGAAAGTAAGGCTGGTGACCTTGCACAGCCCTCCCTCACTCAAATCAAAGTCAACTGCATGTCATTTCATCATCTCCCTGACGCCATAGTCCTCTTTGAAAACGAAGAACAAACACCATCTTAGGCTTGAAGAGTTGGCTCAATTGTAATGTTTTTCAGACCTTTCCCAACTGATCCCCATCCCAGACTACTGCCTTCCTTTCCCTGGAAGATTGCCTCTCATCTCTGTATCTGCAGTGTCTAAGTATAAGCCTCCTGGCTCTTCCATTAAGATGGAAGCTCCTTGAGGGCAGGAACTAAGTTTGCATTTCCTTTTGTGAAGAATGAAAAGCCTGAGAAGACAGAGTTTCTGGGTAACTAATCAATTTATTAATTAGGCTAGCAGATAATCAAGTGGGAGGTCAAGGAGGTGCCCCTGACAGGTGAACATCAAACCTGATTGGTGAATAATTAATGAGGGGGTTGTGCTTATTAGTGAGGAGGTGGGTTAAAAATCTCCTCCTCCTGTTAAGCCCTTAACAGGGCTCTTCCAGTTAAGAACAAGACTTGATCATGAAACTAAGCTGCCTTGAGCAATCTGGACAAAGAAATCCATCTCTACTCAGACCACCCTGATTGGTTTTCTTCTTCTTAAGGTGGGTCACCCTAAATTCTAATGGAGGGTTCCAAAGACTGGAGTTTATGTCCTAAGAGCAAGAATTCACCTAGATTAGATTCTGTTGGTAAGGTCTAGTTGGGTGGGGTCCTGCTTAATTGAGATCACAAAGCATGTAGTGGGAGAATTTAGACTATCTCTTCTATCAGCAATGTCCTTCAGAGACTGACTGAATGACCTCCAAGGGCTGATCTCTGAATGAGGAAATAGAATGGGAAAACTTCAATCCTAATTTAGTAATTGGTTATTAATATAATGGAAAGTACTTTCTCTCATTTTAGATCTCTAGCTTTTAGCACAGAGCTTTTCATATGCACAGGAAGACCTTAATAAATCCTTGTGGAGTGATTCATCTACAGGATTCTATTTTGTGGGGAAAAAAAAGAAACAAGGTCTGGCAGGGCCCATTCTGAATAACTGCTTAATTCTGTCTGGTCACTGATTCCTCTGTAGGTCCTGTTAGAAATACGCTTGACACTGAAATTCAGGTATCAAGGGCAATTTATTATTATTGAGGAATCCAAAGGAATTGGTAAATGCTCCTGGCCAGGAGCAGACTCCACCCTTCTCTAGGAAGGGGGAGTGATTGTGAGAGATGGGTAAAAGTTAGGGAAAGTAAGGTTTCCACAGAAGAGTTAACTGAGTTCCATAGAATAATTAATGAAGTGTCAGCCTGAACAAAGAAGGAGCAAAAATTAATCAGGATGAGAGTCCTCAGCCAATGGGAATAGAGTTTGTGGTTTTGCAGAAACCACAGTTTCAGGATATAGGCAAAACTGGTCTAAACCGGCCAGATAATGGTGAGGGTTGAAGAGAAAACTGGGTCAAATGGCTACCACGCTTGCTTAATTGGCTAATTGAATATTACCTTACACACACACAGGGAGAAGTTTTTGGCCATTTTTAAACATGAGACTTATGGTGAGGAGGGGTAACCATACCAAGGAGTTGCATGTTGGGGGCTTATAGGGAAGATTGTGACCCAGAAGGGAGTGGACCAATTCGTTCTCTGAAAGGAGGTACTGAACTGATGGTGCATCAATCTATGTCAGTCTAACAGAATAAAGTTGGTCTCACTCCTGTATACTCCACTCCCTCTTCCTAAAGAAGGGTGGAGTCCACTCCTGGCCAGGAACATTTACCAATTCCTTTGAATTCCTCAATAATAATAAATTGCCCTTGATACCTGAATATCAGTGTCAGGTATATTTCTAACATGGGGAATACAGGAGTACAGTCTTTCCCCACCTTGCTCTTAATTCTGTCCTTTGGGACAAAGCAAAAGAAAGAGAATGAATGTTTGTTTCTCCTGGAATTTTTCACTCTTCTTAAAAAAAATCTTTGAATTTCTATTTTAGTAGGAAAGATAATTTTCATTTCACAGTATAAACCATGAAGTGCTAGGATGATTAAAATTAAGAGTTATTGATTATCACATCAAAAGTACTTTAAAGACTACTGGTATTGATTTTTATATGGGGCCAATGAGAATATGAAAGAATATGATAACAAAGTCACTGCAGCCCACCAAATACTTTAAATATGAGAGAGGATTCAATTTTGAGAAACCCCCTTACTTAGGATCTCTCTAATTTGGCAATAGGTCCACACATACCATCTCTGTGGCAAGCAAGGAAATACTGAGGGCTCCTGGGTCAATGAGAGGAGTCCCAGTATGACCCTGGGGGCCGCAGGAAAGAGAAGCTGAAATCGTTCCCTTTCTATCGGCTTCTTCAAAAGCTTTGCCCATCATCTGCCTGAAGACCAGGCTGGTGCTTCAAAGGACTTCCCTTCTGTCTCTGTGTCCTCCAAATATTTCAATCCTAGTCATCACATCTGGCAGCCAATGTCACTGCTGGGCTTAATCGAGATACATTTATTTTTTGATGACATGAACAATGAAAAGATAAGTATACAAGAATGTGCTCTTGGTGGATCGAGGTCATTTCTAATCTAGCTAGAGAGAGGCCTTCTCATGCATCAGGGAATGGCAGGGCACTCCACCCACCTAACGACCCACAAAGCTACTACATTTACTATTCATGATGTAGACCTTGGGGATGAAATAAAATACATTCTGTTTCTCTGAATCTATTTTCCAACTATCTCGGGACATGGACAATCATATTTAATGTTTCATACAAAAGTCTATTACCATATTAACCATGAGAATTTCTAGTTATTTAGGGAATAAGACTTTGTTTGAAACATACTTACATTGTCTAGGAATAAATAAGACTTGTTGGGAAGCCAGGAATGTTTTAATTATAATTTACATTTATTCCCCCTGAATAAATGGGTACCTCCCCTGAACAGAGTACAGGAGAAAGTACAAAAGACTCTGACGGACGCCAGTCCTTTAATAGACCCTCACCTCAAATCTCCTGCCAGGCTCTTCATTGGCCAGATACAACCCCCTGACTGCCTACATCATGCCCTCCTCAAATGGCTCATTCAAGCATGTGTGCAAGCCTCTGACCTTTCACCTGACTGACCTGAGGCCTGGTTTCTGCTAAAGCTGGGGTGGGGATGGGGGAAAGGTACACATTCAATTCTGTGGAAACAAAACTCCTCCCACCATTTCTTACAATTTCCTCCCTCATCTTTTATGCAAATATTTGTTTCCACATCTTTAATACTCCCTTACTCTCTTTCTCATCTGAATTTTTTTCCCTTAACCATCACCCCTTTAAGTAAATATGGGAAGAGGTAAAGGTTGATCACCACATTGACAAATCGAAGGGGGCAGTCTGCTTTGTAAATACAGATACAGAGACCCAAAGGAAAATAACAATGCAATTGTCTCTTTAAGATTCAAAAATCTCTTCCCATATAGCTGTCTGGCAGGGAACATTGTCGATGAAGCCCTCTGGTCCTTGGCATTTGCTCCAGCCATCATTCCAGCACAGCATCTCAGCATTTTCTTCTTCTTGTCTTCTTGTAGGAACCAGCTTTCTTTCCATTCTCCTACAAAAGTGACCTTAGCACAATTTTAAGTTACCATTTCTAATCCTTATTCCCTGATCATTTTTACAAATTCAAAACTGGAACCTTGGCCAATTGTCATGTTTAAGAAATTCACTTCAGAACCCAGTTTCTTATACTTTACATTAATAATTTCCTCACCAGGAGGATGAGATTTCACTAAGGAATTAGCAACAGGTCCCAGTACATACATAAATACATTAAATAACCAATTTTTAACACAATATATATAACATCATAAACTTTTAGTCATGCTATGTTTCTTTGATTGCATTTACAAAATAAACCACAAGCCATTCTTTTTTTAATATTACTAATTGTAACAAAGCTTTAGACAAGCATGATATTAACCAAATAACATTCTCACAAGCCATTGACCTAATTGTCTCCATACCATTACCAAGAAAAAATACCTAACTTATACAAGACCCTATACAAGGACACTAGTCCCAGTCCTATAGTAATCTAAGATGTTCTATAATCAATTATTTTAATAGATTTTTTTTACTGTACTTACAAAACCTTCTGATTATAGAAATTTGCCACCAAGAGATTAGGGACTTATAGTAAGGGGATGATATTTTCCTATCAACTCCAGGAAGAAGTTATGTCAAACTGCAAGCTGCATTGAGCCAGGCTTAAAGTCTGCCAAGTTTCAGTTAAGGGGGTCAAGAGAGTCCCACCTCAGCATATGCAGAAGTTGCTCTCTCAACTTTGCCATGAAATCATACCTGCAGTTCATGCCTACCCTCCCCCTCCCCACATAGGGCTGCTGGCATCTTGGGTCAGTCTTCCTTGATATTCACACCTGCAGATACTAGGGCCCACTGCAAAAGAGTGGGGGTACCACCCATTCTCTGCATGAAATACCTCTTTCTTCTGATGCTGTATTGATCCCAGGACAAGCCCCCAATTGTTTGAAACATACTTACATCATCTAGGAATAAACAAGACTCGTTGCAAAGCCAGGAATGTTTTAATTGATGCCAGTGGCTACACCCATGTCTAATTCTGAGGTGGAAAGTATAAGAAAGATAGGGGAAAACCTTCCTTTGCATTGGTCTTGGGGGGACAGCTCCTATCCCCTGAGCAGCAGGTCAGCGGGACTGGCCCTTGGGTTTCTGTATGTGGTTTCCTATCCACACACAGCCCTGCAGGGATGATACACATGGGAACAAATGGTGAGTAGATGGAAATGGGTCTGGCTCAGTAGTTGAGGCCAATGTTTATAAAAACATAACTGATTCTTTTATACATTTCTTTGGAAAAAGTTTTGCATGTTCAGCAAGGTCTTCACTCTTTGAACTCCCTGCCTTCCTCCTGCCTCAATTCTCATCAGATGTGGAGGGAGGTCAGACATGCCCACAGACAATTACATGGTCCATTCTCAGTCCATGGACTTCCCTAATTTCCTCAAACTGGTCATTTGGTGAATTTCCCTATCTCCTTCTTCTCCCAGAGAAACCATTAACAAGTAGTCACTCACCTGCTCTCCATATGCAGAATATATCCTAGCCTTCTTGCTGACAGCACAAGATGGCCAGCCACTAATATCAGAGTGGTAAAAAACTTCCCCTTCTTCGAGTCCCCCCTCCCTCTCCTGTGGCCTTCTATTATCCCCCTAAGAATCAGCTTCTTGCTCCAGAGCATTGGGGTCTGTAGTCCAAGATGGGGCCCTCCCGTGCTATTAGTAAAAGAACATGGACAAAAGTAACAGCATCTCACCTAGAGGACTGGGATGTTGCTAGAGAAGCATCTGAATTCGTGAGCTGGTTCCAGGTCTGAGATGGAGCTGAGAGCACCTTACAGTTCGAATTACCCAGCATCAATTTGCTTTCTCAAGATTAACATTAAGAAGGCGCTGTTCCCCACAAGTTACTAAACTGTGTACATCCTTGGGCCCAATAATACTAGTACTTGTGTGAATTAACGCAGAGCAAAGGAAAAAGGACCAGCAAAACAATTTAAGAGCAGCAGCTACAACTTTGAAAGACTTAAGAACTCTGGTGATCAGCCACGGTTCCAGGGAACTGAAAACAAGGCATGCTGCCCACCTACTGATGGGAAGGTAACGGATTCGGGGTACACATTGAGAAACATACTTGTTGGATATGGCCAATGCAGGAGTCTTTTTTGATTGACTTTGCATACTTTTTAAAAAAGTTACTATTTCCAGCAGAGGACAGAGGAGAGAAAAATAGATGTTCTGTTCATTAAAAGAAAAAACAAACTTTAAATTTCCCCAAACTTTAAGGGTGTGCCATAAGAGCCCTAAGCATATTTGATTACTTCCCAATTCTGTGCTCACTTCAGTCAAATTATTTGAACTCTGGCCACTAATAAAGAGTGCAATCTCAGAGTCTAGTAGCATTGCCTGGGACCTGGGGTCTCACAAGGGGGAGCCATGGCTGGAAGGGAAGTTGGGAGACAGGAGCATCTTGGACTACTTCCCTTTGGAGGGAAGATCGAAATCTGGCTTTTGCTCCAATCTGACCTTAATTTTCCCTCTTTATTATGCAGGCTAGGAATGTTCTTCTGCCTTCCTTCTTCTGACTCTGCCTCCCACAGAAAATAGACTCTCATCTGGAGAGATAGATCAAGCATTTATTAAGCACTTCATATCTGCCAGGTGTGAGAAGGCCTCCATTTTTCAGAGAAGGAAGCCATGGGGGTGGGGGAAGACAGTACTAGCTCATAGGTGGGGAAGTCATCAAGGATACATGGACTGGGGCAGATTTGGAGATGAAGATGTGGATCCTGGAAATTTTCATGAAAGTGAGAATTTCATTATCAAATGAAAAGGAAAATTGTTACAAGGATTTGTTTTTCTTTTCTTTTCCATCTTGGAGGGGATGTAGGAGGGGAGAAAGGAATGCTTGTTAACCAGGGAGGAGGTGATAGGAAAACGTTCCCACTAAAAGTTCCACTTTTGCCTATAGATATCTTTAATTTCTTCCTCTTAAAACTGCCTGTTCATATCCTTTGACCATTTCTCAATTTGGGAATGACTTGTATTCCTATATATTTGGCTCAGTTCCCTGTATATTTTAGAAATGAGGCCTTTATCAGAGACACTAGTTGTAAATATTTTCTCCCAATTTCCTGCTTCCTTCTAATCTTTGTTGCATTGGCTTTTTTTGTACAAAAGCATTTCAATTTAACATAATCAAAATTATCCATTTTGCATTTTGTAATGCTCTCTATCTCTTGTTGTGTCAAAGATATCTATAGGCATATGAAAAAATGCTCAAAATCACTACTGATTAGAGAAATGCAAATCAAAACAACTCTTAGATATCACATGTCTCCTGTCAGATTGGCTAAAATGACAAAACAGGAAAATGATAAATGCTGGAGAGGATGTGGGAAAATTGGAACATTGTTACATTGCTGGTGGAGTTGTGAACTGATCCAGCCACTCTGGAGAGCAATTTGGAACTATGCCCAAAGGGCTATAAAAATGTTCACACTCTTTGACCCAGGAATACCACTTTTAGGGTTGTATCCCAAAGAGATCACACAAGAGGGAAAAGGACCCATATGTACAAAAATATTTATAGTGGCTCTTTTTGTGGTAGCTAAGAATTGGAAATCAAAGGGATGCCCATCAATTGGGGAATGGCTGAACAAGCTGTGGTATATGAAGGTAATGGAATACTATTGTGCTATAAGAAATGGGGATGATATGGACTTCATAACAACCTGGAAAAAACCTACACGACATAATGCTGAGTGAGCAGAGCAGAGCCAGGAGAACATTATACACAACCACAGATATATGGATTCTGTGATGACTAACCCTGATAGACTTTGCTCTTCTCAGAAGCACAAGGTGCAAAGACAACTCCAAAGGACTCATGATGGAGAATACTATCCACATCCAGAGAAAGAACTATGAAGTATGAATGCAGACTGAGGCACACTTCAAGCTCACCTTTTTCCCCCCTTTTTTGTCTCTTTTGTTTTCGTTTTTGGGTTTTTTTTTTTGGTTCTGTTTCTTCTTTCTCATGATTCATTCCATTGGTCATAATTCTTCTCCACAACTTGACTAGTGTGTAAATTAATTCAATGTGAAGTTATACGTGGAAGTTATATGGGATTCCATGCCGTCTTGGGGAGGGAGGGGGGGAGGGAGGGAAGAAAATCTGGAACTCAAAATTATGTAGAACAGAGTGTTGTAAACTAAAAATAAAAAAATAATTAAAAATTTAAAAAAAGTTCCACTTTTTCCAAAATCATGTGAAACTGGGCCCACAATCAGCATACATAAATTTTGTTGGTAGCCCCTTTGGAAAGGGTGAGGTACAGATTTTTTGAGGCAATTCCTTTTATATACCAGGAGCCTGCAAACTCCCATCAGTTTGCTAAGATGGCAGCTCCATTGGAAGGAAATAGCATTAAGTAGAATCAGGAGAACACGCTCTACAATGACAACAACCATGTAAATGGAAAGAAATTTTAAACAATTAAATGAAAATTATATCGTTAGAGTGGTCAAATATGACCCCAAAGAACAGAGGAGAAAATGCCCCTCCTTCCCTTCTCTGCAGCTGTGGGGATATGAAAGATTTCATATATCATCAGACTTGGTTAATGTGTTGTCTAGATTTATTCAACTCTTTTCTTCTTTTTAAATTCTTTCTTATAAGAGATTTTAACGATTCAGAAGCCTCTCCACCCCGCTACTTGAAGAAGCCACCAGGGAGACTCAAATCCTCTGGGTCACCCTGTCAAAGTATGGCCTGAAAATCCCTCTTTCCTATCTGAGGGGAATATGAAACAAATAGCCACCAATTCCCCAGCTGTTCTCCTTCAACTAGCAATAATTCCCAGGTCCAAACCCTCCCCACCTCTTCTCCTCAGTGCCTGGTCCTGCTTGACTCAGAGAAGAACCCTATAACCTCGCCCCAACACACACACGCACGCACGCACGCACACACGCACACACACACCTGGTTTCTGCCTGCCCAGTTCCGAGACTTCTTTCCATCCACTCCGCTGATGAGGGCACAGTCTCTAGGAACCCCCTTGAGTCTGGAGTGCGGTCTCTGGGAGCCCCCTTGAGCTGTCCCTGAGTCTTCAGGCTGGATCTGGCCTTCCCCTAGGGCCACAAGCCTCACATTGTCTTTGGGCCCAGATCTCTCCCTCTATTGTACTTTAGATATGCATGCCTTCAGTTACTTAACAACCTTGATATCTCACTATCTTGGATCCTGGACTCTGGCTCCACCTTATCTTCCTTAGACTTCCCCTCAAGACCCTCCCTAAACCCCTCCTCTAGTCACCCCAGACCACCCCTCAATCCCTCCTAAAATCTTTGTGTATATAATCTCCATCTTGCCTCCATGAAGGTGCTCAGATTCAATCTAATTCAGTAGGTTGAATCTGGCCCGCTTGTGGAAACAGGCGTCACAGGGGGGGAAGGGGGGATTTCTTAAGACAGCCCGTTGTGGTGAATCCCTAATAAACTTTATCTTTTCCCTTGGCTTAGAAGGCTTGAGTCGAATTCTTTCGGCAGGACCCGGTGCGTCAATATTTTGGGGTGTCGAGCACCTCTCCACCTTTCACCTTTTCATTTTTGGTTCCCTGACACCGGGAATACTGCTCATCTCAAGTTTTTCTCCAGCCAAGACTGGAAGGTAAGCCTCTCCCTATCCCAAACCCCTTCTTGCTCTCCAAGCATTTTGGAGGTGCTTTTCGGGCCTAACTCCCCAGGTCCCCAGTAGGTCAGACAGCTGCTCGCTGTCTCGGACTCAGCCTGACGCTCTCAGGTTCTCGGTCCAGTGGTTTATGTTCAAGGCCACGGACCCGGGCACACCTTCTGAAGCATAGAGGTCAAGGACGGACGCCCCATCCGGAAGTGCGCCCCAATTTTCTCAATTCTCTCAAGTGCTAGGGAATGGGAAAATCTCAGGTACCTTTTTGAGTTTAATTTTTCCCCGTCTTGTTTTGTTCCTTTTTGAGGCTTACCCCCAGATCCTCCTAGCAGAAGAAGGGATTTCCAGCCACCACCCCAGGCCACAATGGGTCAAACCTCCTCGATTCCCAAAAATTCGCCCTTAGGTTGTCTTTTACAAAATTGGAAGAAATTTAAGTTCTCTAAAGAACTTAAAAGGAAAAAGCTGGTATACCTTTGCAATACTGCCTGGCCCCATTATCGCCTAGAAGACCACGAAGAGTGGCCTATTTTTGGGACTTTACAATATAATACTCTTTTACAGTTAGAATTATATTGTCAGCGGGAAAGAAAAGGTCTCTGGGCCTGTACCCCATCACCACTGTCCTCTTCTGATTGTATTTACCCTCAATAAAGCAGTCTGGCCTCCCTTTCTCTCTGCTAACTCTGTCTCATTGGACTCCATATCTCTTTGTACTGTGTAATGGCAAGCAAAATGGGACTTTTCACTGCTCTTTGTTTGAATGGGGCAGACACCGTGGGATCATTTTTGTCTTGGAGTGTTTCTCAGCACTAAGACAATCAAGAGTCATTGAATTGTATATGATGTGGTGCTGGTGGTTGGAGCTTTCCCACACTGATTTCTCACACTCTAAATGGTGAGCCTCAAGTACCCCAGGGCCCTGAGACAGGTATATAAGATCTGAGGTTGGCATTTGACTTTTGGGGGTACACTCACTGAAAGAATGTGGGTGATGAGACTCTGGGCAAGCCGTTGAATCCACCCTCCAGCTCTGTAACCCAGATAGATGCTTGTGCTTCTCTGGTAACTATGAATTGTGATTTGAATGAGACAAGGTCTGTCGGTTCATGTTTGTAATTTCTGTTTGTATTTGCCTTGAAGTTCAAAGGGCTGATCTTTTCCCCCTGAACTAAGTGAATGATATATGTACATTTAATTAAACTGAGATTGTTAACCCCTTAAAGTTGCTTTCCTTAGAAAAGCTGATCAAAGAACCTATGTTAGCAGCCTTCTTGTTGTTTGTTGGTCTTCCAACCCCACAAGAGCTGCTAGCCACATTGTTGCTACATACTGTACTTTGAGATCCTAAATCACATGCCAAACTGCATTAAGACAAGGATGGCACCTTAGGACGTGGAGGGATATGAAGATAATACAAAATAGAAAAATTTGTCAATAAAATTTTTAATACAAGCTAAAAATTAGCTTTAAAAAATGGAAGCCATCCCTTCCCTGGATAAAATTCCCAGTCTTAGAAGCCTTGAATTTTTGCCAAAAATGTATTTGTTCTAATCTTGCCATTAATATAACAAGAATATGCTCTTTCAGAATGACAGTGTTCCCTACCCAAATGAAAACTAAGTATTGCAATTAAAATTTAGTCACCAGCTTCTCCTGTTCAGCAGCCACTAAAGGGAAGGCCTCATCATCTCAGAGCACCACTTCCAGCACTAAGCTGCAACTCAATGGGAAGTAGCCAGGAAGTTCATCATTTCCACTACACAGTAGCCCCTGTTGGTCAATGAAACTTCTACTACATAGGGATTCTCCAAGGAAGAAGCGAGGAATGAGTGGATTGCAGATAAGAAGGGCCAGGTGTACCAAGGTGCAAAGGAAAGAGATGAAATATCACATATGAAGAAAAGCCAGAGAGCCAATTTGACTAGAAAAGAGGGAGTAAGAAGGAGTAAGATGAAAAAATTCAGCAGAATGTAAAGCTCCTTAAGGGAAAGGACTGCTTAATTCTGTCTTTATATCCACAGTGCCTAGCATACTGTTTGAGACCTAGTAACTATTTAATAAAGCTTACTAAATTGAAATGAAATAAAAACAAAACTGAAGGGGTAGATAGGAGCCAGACTGTGAAAGGCTTTAAAAGGCAGGCTGAGGATTTAGCATTTTAATACATTATTTCTTGCATTGAAAGGGGGAGAGGAGCTGCCATGACTGAGGAAGCACTAGGTTATTTTTTTATTTGTTTTTAGAGATTGATACCGTTTATGAAAAGATCTCTACACAAACACTGACATACAGACCATGAAATTACACTGATAGTTGAACTGTAAAATGTTTAGAAAAATCTATAATTCCATGTCCCTTTATTTGGTAGTGATACTTTTGCTAAACAATCCTTTTTTATTCCCTTTCCAGTGTTGAAGGCATTCTAGCAGTTATGGGATAATAAAGTCTCCATTTGGATCATAGTCATCTCGTATTTATGATTTTCACAATGCTATGGTCTCACCTGCCATCACTGCACAACAAATATTTGCTTGTGATATTTCCTAGCATTCTGTCTTATGGATTACTACAAGTAAGTCATATTTGAAAACACAGCATAAACCAACTTGAAATTACTGAAATTTACTAGAATAAAACACAACACGTTAGCTGGGCAGCTGTATTCCCAAATTCTCTGTCTGGAAAACAAGTTAACATTTTTAAATCACAGGAAAAACTGTGTGGCTCAGAATGTTTTATTGATCTGAGCAATAACTTGAAGCCGGCAGTCACAATACTATTTGATTCTCCTGTGTTTGATATGCAGACAAACCTTTTGATTTCCATTAAAAGCCCTGGTAGGTGCAAAAAAGGCTGTAGTCATAATAAACGGTACTCCTTGGACTGGTAAAAAGATTTCAAAGCATTTAAAGAATGACTTTTCCTCTGTGATTATCATCCCCTGCAAGATGATCTACATACTTGTGGTGGAGCCAGTCAACAACGTCTCATGAATTTCTTCATATTCATTCAGCCACACATGAATAGTAGCAAAAGCAGCAGACAATCCAGGACTGAAGTTTGGTAGAGCAAAAGGCTAGGCTAAGGGGACAAGGGACTCAAGAGAGGAGGAGGGCGTAGAGTTGAACTGGTTCACAAAGAGGTCAAGATGAGGAAAGAGGAGTATAGTAAGCACAGGAGTGATAGCCTGGGGGGGGGAAACTGAGGGGAGGAGGAATGAGGGTCATGTTGAGGGAGAAAAAAATTTTGGGTGCTGAAAAACAGAAATCACAACAGACTGTGATCAGAAAAAGGAATTTCAGAATTCATAAACATGGAAGGAGTACGTTTGTGGATGATGGAAAGATCAACAGTATAACCATAAAAGGTTATGTAGAGGTAGGGTGGAGGACAGGCAGTAAAGGTGTTTAGGGGAACATACATAGCGTGTGTCCATCTGGACAAGAGTAGTTGGGGAGGAGGAATGGGCACTTAACTAATTGAGGAAGAAAAGAGAGTGCTGTGGAGATCAGCAGACAACAACCTCCAGAGACTTTATTGGACAAAAAATAGGGATTTAATGAACCTTAATGGAGGAGAGGTTACCCAGTAACCCAGAGTTACCCATGATATGTGAGTTGGGAATATGAGTGAACATGTAACCAGATTGGCCAGTGAAGCTGTGTCATGAGGAGGGAGCTAGGGGACAGGGAGAGCCAGGGTTTGGATCCCTGCTCCTTTGTTGGCATTTGCCTCAAGTGAACTGCAGGGGGTTGGAGTATGTCTCTAGGATTATTCATCTTCCTACTTTGTAGCTACTACATGTGGTATGTGGCTTGATGAATGCACATAGACAGTCTTTTCCCTCTCCCCACTCTTTTCATTTAAAGACTCGTTGATTGGATTCCAAAGATTCATAGAAATATGTTCTCAGTAGGTACACTCCATCCCTGTCCCTCCATCCATCTGTCATTCACATATTGTAGGCTATGGTCCAGAAATCCAAATTCCAGCTTCACAAACAGATGTTTTAGATCTACTTTTTAGCTTCTCGTCTCTGTGTATCTGTCAAATGGGGACAACTCCTGTTCTGATGCCTGTCCCAGTGGGTCTGCCCCTGATTCCAGCTTTCTCCACGGTTATGAGAGCAATTAATTAAAAAGAGGTATCTTGACTTCTCAGGAAAGGTTTTCTGACTGTTAAAGGTTGGAATGAAAAGCCCCGGGAGGACAAAGCCAATGAAGATGCTAGTGACTGGGAAGAATTCATTTCCCCAACTGCAGCCTCATTTACTGCAAGGATAGAGTACTCTCATTTGACTTCGATATATATATGGAGGGTTTTTGGCCACATAAAGCAGCTCCATTCTCTTCCTAAGTCCCCTTGGGGATCTGTGGCATACACTTGTGGTACAGCTGGTCAAGATTAGCAGTGATGTCTGTGGTCATGGTACAGGCCTGGTCAGTTTTTTAGCACCTTCCTCTACCCAACTCCAAAGCACAGACGAAGAACGAGGAGTTTTCACTCAAAAAAACGAGAATGTATTGAAATAGTTTAAAATCTTATTAAAATAATTGGACCCTGTTTACTCTTTAAGGCTTAAAAATCTTAATCCCCCAGAGTTTCTATACTTTTCCCAGTTGCCAAAAATTGATCCCCCCCACACTGTTTTTGAGACTGTAGTGAAAGTCAGCATGACTGGTTTTGTTTAACAGGAGCAAATTCAATTTCTAGAATGGCTTATCTTGGAAAGCATCCTTAGCCACTTTGGAAATTGTTATTTGTGCATTAGCTCCTGCTGACTATGAAGAAAGGGAGTGTAAAAAGGCAGGTTGCTATGGGTCAGCTTCATAATCCTTTGGGCCCTAGACAAAAGTATTGTCACCTCTCTGCTTTAATTCAAGAACTGTGATTTAGAGGAAGAAGATGTGAGTTCCAATCCTGTCTCTGCCACAAACTACCTGTGTGACTTCTCTGTCCCTCAGTTTCCTGATCTGTAAAAAATGGGGGAGGAGCCTAAAGCAGGGGTTCTTAACCTGGAGTCCATGGGTCATTTCAGAGGATCTATGACCATGGATGATAAAATAAAATTAGAGGCCACTAGGTGGCACAGTGGCTAGAGCACTGGCCCTGGAGTCAGGAGGACCTGAGTTCAAATCCAGCCTCAGACACTTGACACGTACTAGTTGTGTGACTCTGGGCAAGTTACTTAACTCTGACTGCCTCACCAAAAAAAGCCAAAAAAAATTAGATCATTATTTCCATTAACCTCTAACTGAAATTTACAATTTCCTTCAGTTACGAATTTTGAAGATACCGTGATTCTGAAAAGGCAGCTACCAAACCAAAAAGGTTAAGAATGTTTGCATGAGAGGATCTCTAAGGGCCATAGCAGCCTTAAATATATGATCCTGTGATCGTATAAAATCATGAATAAAACAGGGATGAGGAAAATAAGAATTGGAGACCAAATTCAAGCACATTAAGAGAGGAATGAGTGTGTCTCACACCTGATCACCCTTGATTTGCACTCCCCATACCATCCTCTTTCTCCTATTTATAGAACACCATTGACCTTCTACCTGTTCCAGCATATGGGATATGTCTGTTCCCTTATCAAAAGTCTAGGTTTTCTTGCTTAAATTTTTATCTCTGAATTCTAAAAGAGAAATGATGATGCTATTGTATGATGTTAGATGTGGTTCTAGGTGGGCCCAATCAACCCAATTAAGTCTTATGAACCTGGAGCTATAGATGAAACCTTCATCTGTACAGCTGTAAATGTGATCCAATAACTTCTAAATCAATACAGCTCAAATAATAACCTACGACTCTGCTGGTTTTATCCTTTGTGACACACTTATTTAAAATAGTGATGAATTGTCATGGCTATACATGTTGCTATTTCAATATCTACTTTCCTTGAAGGCAGAAGCTTCACAACCTATAAATAAGTACCTTTGAACCCCAGGAAGGGGCTATTTTACACAAATGGTAAATAGGCAGCTGCCTCTAGGCCGTATGATCTGAGGGTCACTAGAGGCCCTCCACTCAAAAATTTCCCCTCATCCTCCCCATGGTTATTTCATGCCTGAAATTATCATCTCATCTGTGCATATGCAAATGTGTTATCAGAGAAGGATGGCACATGAATTTGTTATATACATGTATCCTGCTACTCTTAGTTGTTATGGACCTTCACAGTTTTCAAATCCATGGTATATCTGGTATCTCATTTTATCCTCATAATCTTCCTCATGGAGATGTACAAAATGAAGAGAAGGTTGGTTAGGAATAATGAAAAAGGGAGAGAGAGCCAATTAGGGAGGAGGAAATGATTGCCTCGTTATAATATAGACCCAGTTGAGATTAAATAGCAATTCTCAGCATGGTTGCTTGTCTTATTTCAGCTTCCTTCAGAACCTCATGAGTGGGAGTAGAGCAGGCCCAATAAGACCAAAGGAGCAAGAGACTCAAACGTGGAGGATGGGTGCATGTTTAACAACCAGCTCTTCTGGGGGAAAAATGTAAGTAAGACACACTTTTAAGTTTAAACTTCATTCTTAACATTTGTGCAGTCACTTTCTTAAGACTAGACAATCAACAAAACAATTAGTTAAATCCTGATTTTGTATCATTTCTCAGTTTTGAAGACGCAAATCTCACATTGAAAATTCAACAATTGGCTGTTGCTGCCTCCAGGAGATCCTCTGAATAGGGTACAGTTGAACTGATTTCCTGTAGGGTTGATTGGGAATGAAGGAGAATGCCCCCAAGCTAATGGCCAGAAAAGTACTGACAGATGAAAGGATTAGACTGTAGAGAGGAGGAAAGAATTCTAGGAAGAATGAAGAATGAAGAATAAGGAGATATTATGATCAGATGCAAGAATTTTGGAGTCACCAAGATTTTTGGATATCACCTATGGAGGTATGGGAAAGGAACCGAAAGGCTTTCAAAATTTTCTACAGCAGCAGAGCCAAGATGGCAGCTGGAAAGCAGGGACTAGCGTGACCTCCCTGCCGAGTCCCTCCAAAAACCTATAAAAAATGGCTCTGAAACAATTCTAGAACGGCAGAACCCACAAAACAGCAGAGGGAAGCAGGACTCCAGGCCAGGACAGTCTGGATGGTCCCTGGGTGAGGTTTATCCCACACGGAGCTGGGAGCTGGGAGCTGGGAGCAGAGCAGAGCCCAGCGTGAGCAGTGCAGACCAACCAGACCAGGAGCCGGGCAGAGCAGACCCTAGCGCCCTGAATCAGTGAGCTGCGGCAGTTACCAGACTTCTCAACCCGCAAACACCAAAGACAGCAGAGAAGGTTAGCGGGAAAAGCTGGGGGAGTGGAAGGAGTTCACGGTTCGGCTACCAGCCCCAGGGGCAGCGGAGGTGGGCCAGGTACAGCTGCTGTTGCTTCCGGCCCCAGGCCCACCTGGTGGGAGGAATTAAGTGGCGGATCAGAGCAGGAGTGCACAGCCTGCTGAAGATCTAAGCCCAGTCAGGGTTGGGGGTTCTTGGGGAAGGAGCAGTGCTGGTGTGGCAGTGCTGGTGGAACATAGAACTCTTTAGTCTACAAGCAGTCATACCTGCTGAAAAACTCAAGGGTCAAGTTAGTTGGTTGGGAATATGGCCAGGCAGCGAAAACGCACCCAGATTCAGTCTCAGGGCAAAATAGAAATTGAACGAATCCATCGATCACCTCCTCAAATATATCCCCCAAAATGCCAAATTCCAGAGCTCCCAGATCAAGGAGAAAATATTGCAAGCAGCAAGAAACAGAAAGAAACAATTTGAGTATTGTGGAAACATAATCAGAATAACCCATGATCTAGCAGCTTCTACATTAATAGATCGAAGGGCTTGGAATATGATATTCCGGAGGTCAATGGAGCTAGGATTAAAACAAAGAATCACCTACCCAGCAAAACTGAGTATCATGCTCCAAGGCAAAATATGGGCTTTTAATAAAATAGAGGACTTTCAAGCTTTCTCAGTGAAAAGACCAGAACTGAATAGAAAATTTGACTTTCAAACACAAGAATCAAGAGAAGCATGAAAAGGTAATCAAGAAACAGAAATTGCAAGGGACTTACTAAAGTTGAACTGTTTTGTTTACATTCCTACATGGAAAGATGATGTGTATGATTCATGAGACCTCAGTATTAAGGTAGCTGAAGGGAATATGCATATATGTATATATGTTTACATATATGTTTACATATATATATATAAGTGAATGTGTATGTATGTATATATCTATGTGTGTGTGTATATATATGTATGTATGTATATATATATATATATATATATATGTATATACAGAGAGAGAGAGAGGGAGAGCGGACACAGGGTGAGTTGAAGATGAAGGGAAGATATCTAAAGGAAATAAAATCAAATTAAGGGATGAGAGAGGAACATATTGAGAGAGGGAGATAGGGAGAGATAGAATGGGGTGGATTATCTCACATAAAGGTGGCAAGAGGAAGCAGTTCTGTGGGAGGAGGGGAGAGGGCAGGTGAGGGGGGAATGAGTGAATCTTGCTCTCATCAGATTTGGCCTGAGGAGGGAATACCATACATACCCAATTGGGTATCTTACCCCACAGGAAAGAAGAGGGAAGAAGATAAAAAAGGGGGGGATGATGGAGGGGAGGGCAGATGGGGGTGGAGGTAATCAAAAACAAACACTTTCAAAAGGGGACAGGGTCAAGGGAGAAAATTCAATAAAGGGGGATGGGTTGGGAAGGAGCAAAATATAGTTAGTTTTTCACAACATGAGTATTGTGGAAGGGTTATACATAATGATACACATGTGGCCTATGTTGAATTGCTTGACTTCTTGGGGAGGGTGGGTGGGAAGTGAAGAGGGGGGAGAATTTGGAACTCAAAGTTTTTAAAAACAGATGTTCAAAAACAAAAAAAAGTTTTTTGCATGCAACTAGAAAATAAGATACACAGGCAATAGGGAGTAGAAATTTAGCTTGCCCTACAAAAAAGGAAGGGAAAAGGGGATGGGAGGAGAGTGGGGTGACAGAAGGGAGGGCTGACTGGGGAACAGGGCAACCAGAATATACACCATCTTGGAGTGGGGGGGGAGGGTAGAAATGGGGAGAAAATTTGTAATTCAAACTCTTGTGAAAACCAATGCTGAAAACTAAATATGTTAAATAAATAAATTAAATTTCAAATAAAATAAAATAAAATAAAAATAAAAAATACATATAATTAGAAAAAAAAATTTTTTTCTACAGCACGAAAGAGAATCACAGACTCTAAGAGCTGGAAGAGATGCCAAAGGGCATCTAGTGCAACCTGTATCTGAATAAGAATCTTCTCTAATACATTTTGGGCAAGCAAAGCGGTCATTTGGCCTCTAATTGAAGACTACCAGTAAGGGCAACCCACTACCTCCCAAAGCAGCCCATTTCACTTTTAGACATCACTAATTCTTAGGAAGGAGGCAGCTATGTGGCTCAGTGGGTAGAGTGCTAGGACTGGAGTCAGGAAGACCTGAGTTCAAATGTGGCTTCAAGACATTTACTAGCTTTGTGACCCTAGGCAAGTCACTTAACCCTGTTTGCCTCAGTTTCCTCATCTGTTAAAATGAGCTGGAGGAGGAAATGGCAAACCATTCCTGTATCTTTGCCAAGAAAACCTCCTGGAAAGCATTGGCGTGTTATGGTCCATGGAGTGACAGAGTTGAACATGACAATGACTGAAAAAACAATTCTTAGGAGATTCTTCCTGTCATCAGTCAGTAAATAAGCATTATTAAGTGCTTACCTGTGCCAAGCACACAGTATTCACATAATGCTTAATAAGAGGGCTGACTAATTGATCTCTAAGGTCCCTCAACCTTGAAATCATTGATCTCATGAACTTTTTAACCATCTTCTTTTGTTTGTTTCATTAAACCCCTGCCCATTTCCCTGCTGTTATTAGCAATACAAACCCTTAAGAAGCCAAAATAAGGATATGTAACGAAATGCTATTGTGCTATAAGAAATGATAAGCAGGTGGACTTCAGAAAAACCTGGAAAGACTTATATGAACTGATGCCGAGTGAAGTGAACAGAACCAGGAGAACATTGTACACTGTAACAGCCACAGTGTGCAATGACTGACTTTGATATACTTAGGTCTTCTTAGCAATGCAAAGCCCTAAAACAATTCCAAAAGACTCATGATAGAAAATGCCATCTACATCCAGAAAAAGAAATATGGAGCCTGAGTGCAGATTGAAGCAGACTATTTGCTTTTTTGTTTTGTTTTTTCTTTCTCATGGTTCCTCCCATTCATTCTTATTCTTGTATACAACATGACTAATGTGAAAATATGTTTAATAAGAATATATATATGTATATATATGTAAGATATATATATATATATAATATAATATAATATATATAATATATATATATATAATATAATATATATATATATATATAATGTAGAGCCTATATTGGATTGCATGCCATCTTGGGGGTGGGGGGAGGGAGGGGGAGAAAATTTAAAACTTTTAGAAGTGATTATTAAAAACTAAAAATAAATGAATTAACTTATTAAAAAATATAAAAATCTCCAAGTTTCTCAAGTCCGTATTTATCCACTTTGTTCCCTTTAGCTAGCATTCCATTTTTTGTCTTCATCAAAATAATTTCTCTTTGTGTCTTCTGACTTTCATTCTTGAGACCTTCCCATTCCTCCTATGCTAACTTCCCATGCAGAATTTTCATTTTAGACTATGGGATCCTGCCTCTGTTTTCTCTGGACACTGAAACTTTGACTACTTTTAAAAATAAGCTGAGAGAGAATCAATTTATTTTATATTTAACTGACTTGTTTCAATCAGTTCTTGATGTCTTTGGTTTTTACGTTGCAAATCTCCCAGTGTTCCTCCACTTCCTACCCCTACTCCCCAGGGACCTCCCAAATAACAAGGAATATGCTTTTAAAGAAAATCTACCAGCCTTTCATTCTAAATCTGTCATTCTGTGTAAATGTGTTGCCTATAGGCACTATATTCATTGAATTTGAGCCAAAAGAGACCCAAAAGATCAATCTAACCTCTCATTTATTGCCCAGGTCACACAGGTCAGTTAAGTGCTCAGAAAGTACATATATGATCAACCTTTTTTGAAAGTCAATGAATGTTACCATTTTTGGTAAAAATGCATCCTTCTGGATGTGGCTTATTGTGATGTCATGAATTGTTAGGTGGACAAGTACATTGTTTGGTGCATGAATGAGTCATAATTCTGGAGGGTATATCTAGAGGGTGTGTGCCTGGGGGAAAATTAAAGTCTGGGCATTGAAAAGCCCAGATGCCAGTGCATCAGCTCCCCTCTACCAGCCAAGGGGTTTGCTTCAACAGGGCATTGGCTTCATCATGTCATCTGATCATTTCCAATTTCAAGAGAACCGCCACGGTGGTTATCCTATAGGCTATTCTACGCCATCAGTTCACCTGGCTTCAGTATGGGCTGCTCCTGAAAGAATGGCTCTAAGAAATAGTTTTTTAGAGAAACATGAAAGACTTCTAGCACCTGGAGGAGTACAAGGCTCCTGTGGAGTTCCACCCCAGTCATCTGAAATCTACACCTCTGATATTCATGATATGACAACCTCAAGTCAGCATTATATAGGACCATCAACATCAAAGAAGACCCAGAGTGGGTACTCTCTCACCTCAGGCTTCCTGACAGTACACAAAAGCACAGGACAGGGTGCCAGGAACTGTCGCTCTAAGATTATATGGATTCCACTGAATACCAAGTTCCAAGGCATTGTGAAAGTGAAGAGGACTATCCTGTCTGACATCTAGGACAAGCTCTTGGGCTTCAAGAAGTCAAGAATCTTTGGACAGTTTTTCCCATCTCTAGAGAGAAATCGATAACCTTGGTCTCTGTGCTCATATCATAAAATAAAGAGATTGAATGTGAAATAGCCAAGATTCCTGGTGTTTCTATTTTTCAGATAAAGAAATAGAATACATAATAAATATAATTCATGCTAATTTTAAGTTATAAAGTCCATTTCCTATGATAACAGGAGGGTTTGTAATTGGGGGTTTTGCCATTTAAAAAAATTCTTTATTGTTTTATTTTTTCCCAGTTACATGTAAAATTAATTGGGAGAATGGCTCTTATTTTTATAAATTTGACTCAATTCTCTCTATGTTGGAGAAATGAAGTCTTCATCAGAGAAACTTGCTTTAATTTTTTTTCACAATTACTATTGCTAACTTTTATTTTCCTTCATCCTATTTCTTCTCTCCCTCCCCACCCCCCGTTTCCTCTATTCTCTTTCTCCTTTTACCCTGTCCATCCTCAAAAGTGTTTTGCTGGAGGGTTGGAGGCAAGATGGCGGATGGAAGGCAGGGACTTGCCTGAGCTCCCTGCCAGGTCCCTCCAAAAATCTATAAAAATGGCTCTGAACAAATTCTAGAACTGCAGAGCCCACAAAATAGCAGAGGGAAGCAGGGCTCCAGGCCAGGACAGCCTGGATGGTCGTTGGGTGAGGTCTATCACACACGGAGCTGGGCGCAGAGGGGAGCAGAGCCCAGCGTGGGCGGCAGCAGGACCAACCAGACCAGGAGCTGGGCGGAACAGGCCCTAGCACCCTGAATCAGTGAGCTGTGGCAGTTACCAGACTTCTCAACCCACAAACACCAAAGACAACAGAGAAGGTTAGTGGGAAAAGCTGCCGGGAGCGAAAGGACTTCATGGTTCGGCCACCACCCTGGGGGCAGCAGAGGTGGTGCAGTTACAGAACTACATCTGCAGTTGCTTCGGGCCCCAGGCCCACCTGGTGGGAGGAATCAAGTGGAGGATCTGAGCGGGAGTGCAGATTTCAGTCTGGTCCGGGTTGTCGTTTCTTGGAGAAGGAGGAGTCCAGCTGTGGCAGAGCTGGCTGTACAGAAATAGTTCTGAAAGCAACAGCGCATCAGCTCAAGCTTGGAACAAAGTACTCTTTACTCTACAAGCAGTCATACTCCACTGAAAAACTCAAAGGTCAAGTAAGTTGACCATGGCCAGGCAGCAAAAACCCACTTGGATTCAGTCTTAGACTTTGGAATCTTTCTTTGGTGACAAAGAAGACCAAAACATATAGCCAGAAGAAGTCAACAAAGTCAAAGAGCCTACATAAAAAGCCTCTGAGAAAAACATGAACTGGTCTTAGGCCATGGAAGAGCTCACAAAGGATTTGGAAAAGCAAGTTAGAGAAGTAGAGGAAAAATTGGGAAGAGAAATGAGAATGATGCAGGAAAACCATGAAAAACAAGTCAATGACTTGCTAAAGAAGACCCAAAAAATACTGAAGAAAACAACACCTTAAAAATAGACTAACTCAAATGGCAAAAGTGATCCAAAAAGGCAATGAGGAGAAGAGTGCCTTGAAAGGCAGAATTAGCCAAATGGAAAAAAGAGGTCCAAAAGACCACTGAAGAAAATACTACTTTAAAAATTAGATTGGAGCACGTGGAAGCTAGTGACTTTGTGAGAAATCAAGATATTATAAAACAGAACCAAAGGAATGAAAAAATGGAAAACAACGTGAAATATCTCATTGGAAAAACCACTGACCTGGAAAATAGATCCAGGAGAGGTAATTTAAAAATTATTGGACTACCTGAAAGCCATGATCAAAAAAAAGAGCCTAGATATCATCTTTCAAAAATTATCAAGGAGAACTGCCCTGATATTCTAGAGTCACAGGGCAAAATAGAAATTGAACGAATCCATCGATCACCTCCTCAAATAGATCCCAAAAAGGAATCTCCTAGGAATATTGTTGCCAAATTGCAGAGCTCCCAGATCAAGGAGAAAATATTGCAAGCAGCAAGAAACAGAAAGAAACAATTTGAGTATTGTGGAAACATAATCAGAATAACCCATGATCTAGCAGCTTCTACATTAATAGATCGAAGGGCTTGGAATACGATATTCCGGAGGTCAATGGAGCTAGGATTAAAACAAAGAATCACCTACCCAGCAAAACTGAGTATCATGCTCCAAGGCAAAATATGGGCTTTTAATAAAATAGAGGACTTTCAAGCTTTCTCAGTGAAAAGACCAGAACTGAATAGAAAATTTGACTTTCAAACACAAGAATCAAGAGAAGCACGAAAAGGTAATCAAGAAAAAGAACAAGAAAAAGAAATTGCAAGGTACTTACTAAATTTTAACTGTTTTGTTTACATTCCTACATGGAAAGATAATATGTATGATTCATGAGACCTCAGTATTAGGGTAGCTGAAGGGAATACGCATATATGTATATATGTTTACATATATATATATATATATATATAAGTGAATGTGTATGTATGTATATATCTATGTGTGTGTGTGTATATATGTATATATATATATATATATATATATATATGTATATACAGAGAGAGAGAGAGAGAGAGAGAGAGAGAGAGAGCGGACACAGGGTGAGTTGAAGATGAAGGGAAGATATCTAAAGGAAATAAAATCAAATTAAGGGATGAGAGAGGAACATATTGAGAGAGGGAGATAGGGAGAGATAGAATGGGGTGGATTATCTCACATAAAGGTGGCAAGAGGAAGCAGTTCTGTGGGAGGAGGGGAGAGGGCAGGTGAGGGGGGAATGAGTGAATCTTGCTCTCATCAGATTTGGCCTGAGGAGGGAATACCATACATACCCAATTGGGTATCTTACCCCACAGGAAAGAAGAGGGAAGAAGATAAAAAAGGGGGGGATGATGGAGGGGAGGGCAGATGGGGGTGGAGGTAATCAAAAACAAACACTTTCAAAAGGGGACAGGGTCAAGGGAGAAAATTCAATAAAGGGGGATGGGTTGGGAAGGAGCAAAATATAGTTAGTTTTTCACAACATGAGTATTGTGGAAGGGTTATACATAATGATACACATGTGGCCTATGTTGAATTGCTTGACTTCTTGGGGAGGGTGGGTGGGAAGTGAAGAGGGGGGAGAATTTGGAACTCAAAGTTTTTAAAAACAGATGTTCAAAAACAAAAAAAAGTTTTTTGCATGCAACTAGAAAATAAGATACACAGGCAATAGGGAGTAGAAATTTAGCTTGCCCTACAAAAAAGGAAGGGAAAAGGGGATGGGAGGAGAGTGGGGTGACAGAAGGGAGGGCTGACTGGGGAACAGGGCAACCAGAATATACACCATCTTGGAGTGGGGGGGGGAGGGTAGAAATGGGGAGAAAATTTGTAATTCAAACTCTTGTGAAAACCAATGCTGAAAACTAAATATGTTAAATAAATAAATTAAATTTAAAATAAAATAAAATAAAATAAAAATAAAAAATACATATAATTAGAAAAAAAAATTTTTTTCTACAGCACGAAAGAGAATCACAGACTCTAAGAGCTGGAAGAGATGCCAAAGGGCATCTAGTGCAACCTGTATCTGAATAAGAATCTTCTCTATTACATTTTGGGCAAGCAAAGCGGTCATTTGGCCTCTAATTGAAGACTACCAGTAAGGGCAACCCACTACCTCCCAAAGCAGCCCATTTCACTTTTAGACATCACTAATTCTTAGGAAGGAGGCAGCTATGTGGCTCAGTGGGTAGAGTGCTAGGACTGGAGTCAGGAAGACCTGAGTTCAAATGTGGCTTCAAGACATTTACTAGCTTTGTGACCCTAGGCAAGTCACTTAACCCTGTTTGCCTCAGTTTCCTCATCTGTTAAAATGAGCTGGAGGAGGAAATGGCAAACCATTCCTGTATCTTTGCCAAGAAAACCTCCTGGAAAGCATTGGCGTGTTATGGTCCATGGAGTGACAGAGTTGAACATGACAATGACTGAAAAAACAATTCTTAGGAGATTCTTCCTGTCATCAGTCAGTAAATAAGCATTATTAAGTGCTTACCTGTGCCAAGCACACAGTATTCACATAATGCTTAATAAGAGGGCTGACTAATTGATCTCTAAGGTCCCTCAACCTTGAAATCATTGATCTCATGAACTTTTTAACCATCTTCTTTTGTTTGTTTTATTAAACCCCTACCCATTTCCCTGCTGTTATTAGCAATACAAACCCTTAAGAAGCCAAAATAAGGATATGTAACGAAATGCTATTGTGCTATAAGAAATGATAAGCAGGTGGACTTCAGAAAAACCTGGAAAGACTTATATGAACTGATGCCGAGTGAAGTGAGCAGAACCAGGAGAACATTGTACACTGTAACAGCCACAGTGTGCAATGACTGACTTTGATATACTTAGCTCTTCTCAGCAATGCAATGCCCTAAAACAATTCCAAAAGACTCATGATGGAAAATGCCATCTACATCCAGAGAAAGAAATATGGAGCCTGAGTGCAGATTGAAGCAGACTATTTGCTTTTTTGTTTTGTTTTTTCTTTCTCATGGTTCCTCCCATTCATTCTTATTCTTGTATACAACATGACTAATGTGAAAATATGTTTAATAAGAATATATATATGTGTGTATATATATATATATATATATATATATATATATATGTAATGTAGAGCCTATATTGGATTGCATGCCATCTTGGGGATGGGGGGAGGGAGGGGGAGAAAATTTAAAACTTTTAGAAGTGATTGTTAAAAACTAAAAATAAATGAATTAACTTATTAAAAAATATAAAAATCTCCAAGTTTCTCAAGTCCGTATTTATCCACTTTGTTCTCTTTAGCTAGCATTCCATTTTTTGTCTTCATCAAAATAATTTCTCTTTGTGTCTTCTGACTTTCATTCTTGAGACCTTCCCATTCCTCCTATGCTAACTTCCCATGCAGAATTTTCATTTTAGACTATGGGATCCTGCCTCTGTTTTCTCTGGACACTGAAACTTTGACTACTTTTAAAAATAAGCTGAGAGAGAATCAATTTATTTTATATTTAACTGACTTGTTTCAATCAGTTCTTGATGTCTTTGGTTTTTACGTTGCAAATCTCCCAGTGTTCCTCCACTTCCTACCCCTACTCCCCAGGGACCTCCCAAATAACAAGGAATATGCTTTTAAAGAAAATCTACCAGCCTTTCATTCTAAATCTGTCATTCTGTGTAAATGTGTTGCCTATAGGCACTATATTCATTGAATTTGAGCCAAAAGAGACCCAAAAGATCAATCTAACCTCTCATTTATTGCCCAGGTCACACAGGTCAGTTAAGTGCTCAGAAAGTACATATATGATCAACCTTTTTTGAAAGTCAATGAATGTTACCATTTTTGGTAAAAATGCATCCTTCTGGATGTGGCTTATTGTGATGTCATGAATTGTTAGGTGGACAAGTACATTGTTTGGTGCATGAATGAGTCATAATTCTGGAGGGTATATCTAGAGGGTGTGTGCCTGGGGGAAAATTAAAGTCTGGGCATTGAAAAGCCCAGATGCCAGTGCATCAGCTCCCCTCTACCAGCCAAGGGGTTTGCTTCAACAGGGCATTGGCTTCATCATGTCATCTGATCATTTCCAATTTCAAGAGAACCGCCACGGTGGTTATCCTATAGGCTATTCTACGCCATCAGTTCACCTGGCTTCAGTATGGGCTGCTCCTGAAAGAATGGCTCTAAGAAATAGTTTTTTAGAGAAACATGAAAGACTTCTAGCACCTGGAGGAGTACAAGGCTCCTGTGGAGTTCCACCCCAGTCATCTGAAATCTACACCTCTGATATTCATGATATGACAACCTCAAGTCAGCATTATATAGGACCATCAACATCAAAGAAGACCCAGAGTGGGTACTCTCTCACCTCAGGCTTCCTGACAGTACACAAAAGCACAGGACAGGGTGCCAGGAACTGTCGCTCTAAGATTATATGGATTCCACTGAATACCAAGTTCCAAGGCATTGTGAAAGTGAAGAGGACTATCCTGTCTGACATCTAGGACAAGCTCTTGGGCTTCAAGAAGTCAAGAATCTTTGGACAGTTTTTCCCATCTCTAGAGAGAAATCGATAACCTTGGTCTCTGTGCTCATATCATAAAATAAAGAGATTGAATGTGAAATAGCCAAGATTCCTGGTGTTTCTATTTTTCAGATAAAGAAATAGAATACATAATAAATATAATTCATGCTAATTTTAAGTTATAAAGTCCATTTCCTATGATAACAGGAGGGTTTGTAATTGGGGGTTTTGCCATTTAAAAAAATTCTTTATTGTTTTATTTTTTCCCAGTTACATGTAAAATTAATTGGGAGAATGGCTCTTATTTTTATAAATTTGACTCAATTCTCTCTATGTTGGAGAAATGAAGTCTTCATCAGAGAAACTTGCTTTAATTTTTTTTCACAATTACTATTGCTAACTTTTATTTTCCTTCATCCTATTTCTTCTCTCCCTCCCCACCCCCCGTTTCCTCTATTCTCTTTCTCCTTTTACCCTGTCCATCCTCAAAAGTGTTTTGCTGGAGGGTTGGAGGCAAGATGGCAGATGGAAGGCAGGGACTTGCCTGAGCTCCCTGCCAGGTCCCTCCAAAAATCTATAAAAATGGCTCTGAACAAATTCTAGAACTGCAGAGCCCACAAAATAGCAGAGGGAAGCAGGGCTCCAGGCCAGGACAGCCTGGATGGTCGTTGGGTGAGGTCTATCACACACGGAGCTGGGCGCAGAGGGGAGCAGAGCCCAGCGTGGGCGGCAGCAGGACCAACCAGACCAGGAGCTGGGCGGAACAGGCCCTAGCACCCTGAATCAGTGAGCTGTGGCAGTTACCAGACTTCTCAACCCACAAACACCAAAGACAACAGAGAAGGTTAGTGGGAAAAGCTGCCGGGAGCGAAAGGACTTCATGGTTCGGCCACCACCCTGGGGGCAGCAGAGGTGGTGCAGTTACGGAACTACATCTGCAGTTGCTTCCGGCCCCAGGCCCACCTGGTGGGAGGAATTAAGTGGAGGATCTGAGCGGGAGTGCAGAGCCTGGTTAAGATTTCAGTCTGGTCCGGGTTGTCGTTTCTTGGAGAAGGAGGAGTCCTGCTGTGGCAGAACTGGCTGTACAGAAATAGTTCTGAAAGCAACAGCGCATCAGCTCAAGCTTGGAACAAAGTACTCTTTACTCTACAAGCAGTCACACTCCACTGAAAAACTCAAAGGTCAAGTAAGTTGACCATGGCCAGGCAGCAAAAACCCACTTGGATTCAGTCTTAGACTTTGGAATCTTTCTTTGGTGACAAAGAAGACCAAAAATATAGCCAGAAGAAGTCAACAAAGTCAAAGAGCCTACATAAAAAGCCTCTGAGAAAAACATGAACTGGTCTTAGGCCATGGAAGAGCTCAAAAAGGATTTGGAAAAGCAAGTTAGAGAAGTAGAGGAAAAATTGGGAAGAGAAATGAGAATGATGCAGGAAAACCATGAAAAACAAGTCAATGACTTGCTAAAGAAGACCCAAAAAATACTGAAGAAAACAACACCTTAAAAAATAGACTAACTCAAATGGCAAAAGGGATCGAAAAAGCCAATGAGGAGAAGAATGCCTTGAAAGGCAGAATTAGCCAAATGGAAAAGGAGGTCCAAAAGACCACTGAACAAAATACTACCTTAAAAATTAGATTGGAGCAAGTGGAAGCTAGTGACTTTGTGAGAAATCAGGATATTATAAAACAGAACCAAAGGAATGAAAAAATGGAAGACAACGTGAAATATCTCATTGGAAAAACCATTGACTTGGAGAATAGATTCAGGAGAGAATTTAATAATTATTGGACTACCTGAAAGCTATGATCAAAAAGAGTCTCGATATCATCTTTCAAGAAATTATCAAGGAGAACTGCCCTGATATTCTAGAGCCAGAGGGTAAAATAGAAATTGAAAGAGTCCACAGATCGCCTCCTCAAAAAGATCCCAAAAAGAAAACTCCTAGGAATGTTGTCGCCAAATTCCAGAGCTCCCAGATTAAGGAGAAAATACCGTAAGCAGCCAGAAAGAAACATTTTGAGTATTGTGGAAACACAATCAGAATAATACAAGATCTAGCAGCTTCTACCTTAAGGGATCGAAGGGCTTGGAATATGATATTTTGGAGGTCAATGGAGCTGGGATTAAAACCAAGAATCACCTACCCTGCAAAACTGAGTATCATGCTTCAAGTAAAATATGGATTTTCAATAAAATAGAGGACTTTCAAGCTGTCTCAGTGAAAAGACCAGAACTGAGTAGAAAATTTGTCTTTCAAATACAAGAATCAAGAGAAGCATGAAAAGGGGTACAAGAAAAAGAAATCGCAAGGGACTTACTATAGTTGAATTGTTTGGTTTACATTCCTACATGGAAAGATGATGTGTATGATTCATGAGACCTCAGTATTAGGGTAGTTGAAGGGAATATGCACATATATATATATATATATATATATATATATATATATATATATATATATATATATATATATATATATATATATGTGTGTGTGTGTGTGTGTGTGTGTGTGTATGTATGTATGTATATATATGTGTGTATGTAAATATATATATATGTGTATATATATATGTGTGTGTGTGTATATAGGCAGAGGGCACAGGGTGAGTTGAATATGAAGGGATGATATCTAAAAAATAAAATCCAATTAAGTGATGAGAGAGGAACTTATTGAGAGAGTGAGAAAGGGAGAGATAGAATGGGGTAAATTATCTAGCATAAAAGTCGCAAGAAAAAGCAGTTCTGTAAGAAGGGAAGAGGGGGCAGGTGAGGGGCAATGAGTGAATCTTGCGAGGGAATACCATAAACACTCAATTGGTATCTTACCCCACAGGTAAGAAGGAGGGAGAAGATAAAAGGGGGGATGATAGAAGGGAGGGCTGACTTGGGAACAGGGAAACCAGAATATATGCCATCTTGGAGTGGGCAGGAAGGTAGAAATGGGGAGAAAATTTGTAATTCAAACTCTCATGAAAATCAATGCTGAAAACTAAATATATCGAATAAAATAAATAATTTTTTAAAAAAAGACAAAAAAGGAAAAAAAATGTGCAGTTTTTTAATGGCCTGTAACCAGAATTGTCTTTGTTTTCTTTGAGTGACTCAATTTATCTCAGTGAGCTTTACTAGGTGCTAAGCCCCAGGCCCAAACCCCATTAGGTGTTAATGTAATCCATGTGGATGTGAACATCCCAGGGTCCTAAGGGGAGGGGCCAACTCAAGAACCAATCACCAGAGCCTGAGCTCTGGTGATTCAGATGATGTCTGATGATGTCTAAAGCCCTATAAGAAGGGAGGACAGAGCTGTTGGTGCGGGGCTCTGGAGATAGTGTTGGTGAGGAGACTCCAGGCAGCTGTAGTTAAGGAGCCCTCCAGCTTGTAAACCCGGATGTTGAAACTTTGTTGAACTCTGGTAACTATCTGTTGAGACTTGAATCAGACAAAGTCTGTTGATGTCTGTAATTTGTTTGCATTTTGTTTTGAAGTTCAGGGTGCTGGTTTTTTCCCCTGAACTAACGGAATGATATTTGAATTAAAAGTAAGCTTGTCAACCCCTTCACCTTGGTTTCCTTAATTAAGCAGATCGAAAGAACCTGTGCTGTTGGCAGCTTTCTGGGTGTTGGCTGTGGGTGAATCTTATACCCCCACAGAATCTGCCAGCCGGGTTGTTGACACATGGCCCCATGTACTTTTTCTTCCCAGGATCTGAAAGAGCTTAGAAATATCTTAATGGGGTAAGTCATCACCAAATACGCATATATTCCATTATGAGGCCCATATCTGAAATGCTTTCTAGTTTGGTATTACCTGGTATAACTCAGCTCTTCCACAATGAAACATGAGAAGAAGGCCTTAGTTGGAAGCACTTACTTTTGGACTTTTGTTTTTTCTTATCATCATTGTTATCCCTAATAATAATAAAATTTGTTGTTAGAGATAAAAATAAAAAAAATGTTTTGCTTATGACTACACCCTCCCCCAATCTATCCTCCCTTCTATCACTCTCCCCTTCTCTTATCCCCTTCCCCTCCTACTTTCCTGTAGGTAAGATAGATTTCTATACCCAACTGAGTGTGTATGTTATTCCCTCTTTGAACCCAATCTGATAAGAGTAAGGTTCACTCACTCTCCCTCATCTCCCTCCTCTTCCTCTCCACTATAAAAGCTTTTTGGTGCCTCTTTTAAGTGAGATAATTTACTTCATTCTGTCTCTCCCTTTCCCTTTCTCCCAGTACATTTCTCCCTCATTCCTTAATTTTATTTTTTTAGATATCTTCCCTTCTTATTCAACTCACACCTGTGCCCTTTGCCTATATATACTCCTTCTAACTGCCCTAATAGTGAGAAAGTTCTTACGAGTTACAAGTATCATCTTCTCATGTAGGAATGTAAACAGTTTAACCTTATTAAGTCCCTTATGATTTCCAATTCATGTTTACCTTTTTAGGTTTCTCTTGTATTTGAAAGTCAAATTTTCTATTCAGCTCTGGTCTTTTCATCAAGAATTCTTGAATGTCCTCTATTTCACTGAGTGTCCATTTTCTCCCTGAAGGATTATGTTGTTTTGCTGGGTAGGTGATTCTTGGTTGTAATCCTAGCTCCTTTGCCCTGTGGAACATCATATTCCAAGCCCTCTGATCCTTTAATATAGAAGCTGCTAAATCTTGCATTATCTTGATTATTAACTCCACAATACTTGAATTGTTTCTTTCTGGCTGCTTACAATATTTTCTCCTTGACCAAGGAACTCTCATTTTGGGATCTCTTTCAGGAGGTGATCAGTGGATTCTCTCAATTTCTATTTTAGAGGGTTTGTAATTATTAATTTCTTGTCTAGACCCTAGATACACAATCAAATACCTTACCTGTTGCACCAGGTAATCAAAGGGATGATAAAGGCATTGAACTTTCTTAATTAAAGCCCAAATGACCGAGTATCCCATACTTGTGCCCCAGGAGTCAGAGATGCTATCATCATCTACTTCACTTCATCAAATTCTTACTCTAATGCCATAGAGAGATGACCTTGTAATTCTTTAACACTCCAAACTGAAAGGTTTGGGGATGGCCAAGCCACCAAGATGATGAATTTCTTTGGTGACAGCATTTTAAAATTAAGAAGTATTGGCCATGGAAGTGTTCTACTTTACCAATGTAACTACCACACAGATGAAATCAGGGACCCAAAACATTACATGATAGGAAAGGCTCTAGTCAAAAAGTTCTTCATATAACATCTCTAGCTTATCACTGAGATTCTGATTCCGAATAACTCTCACTGCACCATCTGAGGACGCATGAGAGCTAGAGACTCTAAAATCAGTCTTCATCTTAGAAGAATTATGATTTTAAATCATTGCTATGAGTGCTGTAGCCAAAAAACTAATCAATTTGCATCCAACTTGGTGAATGAGGTTTTTGGCCACAGCAACTTCTCAATATCAATGAACTCATTTAGTGGCTGGATCTCAGATAAATCTCTGATGGAGCCAAAAAGAAATGCTATACATTTTTGGCTACAAAGTCTTGTCTCCACAGGCAAATTGAAGTCTGAGTTGGATTTGTTTGACTTGTGTGTGATTGGGCAATCACCCCTCTGGACCTCAGTATCCTCATCTGCAAAACTAATGGAGTTATTGAGGGTTTGCAGCCAAAAAATCTATCAGCTTGCTAGATGAGCCTCTGAATGAAGGAATGAAGCAGAGTTCTCAGAGAAGTCAGGTGTGTCACAAATATTTGCTTTGTCTGTGCCAGATTTGTGATTATTTCTCAAATTTGTTTAATTCCCTCTGTCTGAAAAGACAATTTTCCTTTTTGTTTCTACCTTTAACCTTTGGTTGATGTCTCTTGATGATCCACCACCATCAGCTAGATTCCTCAGGGTTCCCTCTAGCACACATCTCATATACCCACTTTTTGGTAGCTTGAATTTTAGGAAGTTTTCCTCTTGCATTCAAGCCTATATTATTTGTCTCTGGCTTTAGGGGGAGTCTCCAGTTTTGCATTAGGTTTGGCAAAAGCAATATATGGGACAAATTCAATTCTTTAAGCAATGAAATTAAAAAAAGACTTGACCATACTGAAAACCTTCTCAGTTTGGTCAGACCATGATATCATGAAGAGCTTGTGCTCACAACCCACCTTCTCTTATTTACAAGACTTGAGGTGAACAGAAATAGAGGGGAAGGGAGTCTCAGCTCTCACCCAGCATGGAATTATGCTGTGTTGTATTGAGACAAGGCCCTCCAATTGGAAAGGGAAATAGGGCAGATGAGCAAGCAGACATAACTAAGTGTGAAGACAGTTGTTGAAAGTCAGAAAAGGGATTATGATTGAGCAAACCAGACCAGCAGCTATTGACCTTAATTAAAGGAATGTCGTTTTGGCATTCAGGGAAAAGATTTTGGAAAGCTATCAGAAAGAGGGAAAGTCAAACACAATTGCTGCAAGCAAAGATTCTTTTTGGAAAAGGAATATTTTACAAGAGATTTCCTCCAATAACCTTACTAGCATTACTGAATTCTCACAGTCCCTGCCTATTGTATTTTTGTGACATTGATTTTTTTATAGACTTCGATCTTCATGATCTAGATTTTGGATCCTATTTCCATAATCCAACTTCTCTGGTAGCTCTGAGTAGGGCAGCTGCTAGGAGGCCATTCTGGTCTGGTGTATTCTGGGCCAACGAGATCTTGCTTCTTTGCACTATGTCCTGTGGAGGGAGAAAATTTAGCCAAGTGATGGTCTTCAAACTTCTTCTTGAAACAAAAACCCATCATTTCTGAAACCAGGTCACAAATGTGTTTCCTCCTCTTCAAAGGAATTGATCAGTGTGTGGGGGGGGTGGTATAGAGTTGGAGGTCTCAAACATATACCATATTTATTACCCTATGCTGAGCAGGAAACCAAATCATTTATTCATTATCCATTGTGCTTGAGATTTTATTTGAAAGCCATTTTTAAATGGCTTTCAAATAAAATCAGGGCAACAAAAACGAATCTGGAAAACAATCCAAATGGGTTTACAATGTTGGAGAAGACAGAAGTCTAACATGGTCCTCTTTGTGTTCCTCTCATCGAATACAGCAGTTGAGTGTTAAATGGCTCACAGATTCCCAGTGTCTTTATTTGTCAGTGAGAAGACAGAGGACAAAGAATACTTAGTGCTAATTATAGAAGTGACAACCTCAATCATTCTGCACAGCACACAAAAGACCCTCTCTGAAAGGGCTATTTCTGATAGCAGGGCTGATAAGAAAGTCATTCTGACATGAATATCATGGGAAAATCTTTGGTTTTTCAGACATAAACAGGCTTTAGGGTTTGACTAGACCTGCAAGGACATCAGAGGGTGTCTATTGAGTCGAAACCCCCTTCATTGGAGTAATCAGGCTGGCAATGATATTCATTTCAAAAATAAGTGTAAATCTTAAGGACAAAGAGTTCCTTCCCTAGGCCACCATGGAAGAAAGGGAGAGCTAACTGTAAGTTTTCCTTTTTCTTTTCGAGAAAGCATATTTTCACGTAAATTATACAATACAATATTGCCATCTAGTGAAAGGGACAACAGTAATTGTTCAGAAGCAAAAACAACAAAAAAAACCTCAAAAAACCAAACCAACCAAAACCCAAGAAGTGGCTTCTATGTTTCACATCCAGCTTCTGTCATTACTTAATGATTTCAGGTATTAACATGGTGTACAAGGAAACTCAAGTACAATGTAATTCACTTCAAAAAGAAACCACTAGCCTGTCTAGAATAATAATAGTAATAAATATATGGCTGACTCTCCTTGGGTTTAAGCTTTGCCAAAGTGCTTTGCACATATGTTATCTCCATCTCGGAAGCCCGTGACAGCATGTGCTTATCCTCACTCTACAGATAAGAAACCTGAGGTCAGAGATAGAGCAAAAGGCTTCAAACAAAGTCTCACCTGCAATCACATGAACATCCCCAGACCATACTGGCAAATTTCTGTACTTTTGAACAGTGAACGTCTTTCTTTCCTGTTTGATGCTTGTTGAATTCACAATAAAAAGGAATAAATGTAAAGAATTAAAATCACTTTTTTAAAAACCAAAAAAAAAAAAGAAAACTGATAGCTCTAAGACAGTAGAGTGAATGCATTACCCGGGGACAATCACACAGTATATTCAGTGAGTTTGTAGCCGAGGACAAATCCAGGTTCTTTACAGCTAACTCACAGTAGCACTGATTGTAGCGACACTGAGACAAACCGGAGAAGAAACTTTTTAACCACAGTCTAGTTTTATTTTCTATTGTGAAGTTCATTTATCTTTTGTCAGAGGAAGAAGGTTTCTGCCTCCAGTGATATAGACAAAAATAATGACCCTGAGCAGAGGTCCCCTGTCACCAAGTCATCAATTGTGGCTGGCAGGAGTGGAAAGGAGGGAGGAGGCAGCAGGCCATTGGATGTCACAGTGTGCATTGTAATCACTATTAGTCCAGAAAAGAAGCAAATTAAGGTGGTGGCCACAGAAATAGAGAAGGGGAGGAGTGATGCAAGAGATGTTGTTGGAGGCAGAATCTCTCAGATGAGGAAGGAGAGGGAAGAATTACCAAGTGATGCTGCAAACCTGGCTTACTAGAGGAGAAAGTCTTGAGAAGGGTGGTGCTCTCCAAAAGGACTAGAAATCCCGGATGATGAGGAAATGTTGGCCTCTACCAATGAAACTGGCAACAAAAAGAGGTGCCTAGAACCCTGGGAATTTTTCTGAACTTAATTTAGATCTTCCCAACTCCAAGGTGAGCTCTATCTTCCATACCCCACTAGATCAGTTTTCATAATAATTGTACGCTTGAAACAAATGTCAGGAGGATGCTGATTTGGGGTTTTCCAATGGAGGAAATTATTAGAGAAGGAAAATTAGCATATTCTACTTGGTGCCAATGTAGAACACACAAATGTCACGAAATCAGACTAAATAGGGAGAGAGTCCAGCCAGAATGACAGTAGACTCATTTATAAGGCAATTTTATTACTTTCATGTTGGGAAGACAGCCTGAAATATATTGGAAGGAGCATAGGACCTGTGGTCAGGAGAGGACCTGAGTGCAAATTCCAGTTCTACCTTATAAGCCTTTCTGCGACATTGCTAAAAAATAATAATAAATCAGCCTGCGTTTCCTAATTGGCGATGATAATAGCCACTCTCTAAAATGAGATTAATCTATGTAAAATACTTCGGAATATTTTTTTTAAAGTAAGCTGTTTTCTATACTATCGACTAGGAAAATGAGGACTTTTTTAATTGAGGTCTATAACTTTTAATGAATGGATAAGAATGATCTGACATTGAGCAACTGGGTTTTAGATGACTTCGAAGTCTGAATTTTTCTCTCTACTAAAAAAAAAAAAAAACTTCCTTACCTGCTTTTATTTTGCAGTCCCAATGATGGGGGCATGGAAACAAGGAGGAGGAAGGAGAGGAGAGCCAGGAAGCCAGCTCTGCGCAATCCTTTGAGAATTCTTTCAAAGGATCGCCCAATTTCAAAAAGTTTTGGGAGGGAGGGGACAAAAAAGAGAAAAAAGAACTGAAAAAAATCTGGAAAAACAGAGGATGCAGTTGAAAAGTTGCTGAGGCCCCAGATCTGTATCCTGCCCCACATGAAAAAGTAGGATGGGGCCAGGGTAGTCGCCACCACCTGGGCTCGCCCAGTGGCCCACGGCAGACAGCAGAAGGCACCCACATCTCTGCAGCTGGGGTGTTTCTTTTTTTTGTAAACAAATCATGACACAATAAACATAAAAGCTAGAAAGGCTAAATCTTCATTAGCAACACAAGGAGTCAGTCGTTCTTGATGGATTTGAGACCTCAGAGGGAGGGGAGGGCTCCTCAAAGCCAGATGAGGACACAAACTGGAAGAAATAGCAAGGGATGAGTTAAACTGGACGAAAATGGAATGAACGTATTCCGAGGATGAAAGAAGATTCCAATCCAGTTTTGAAAAACATTCAGCAAATAGATAATGTTATATTAGAATATAATAAATATACCAAAAGAATCGAAGGAAATTTCAGTGTTTTTTTTTAAACCAGGATCATCAGGAAGATTACAAAGGGACGAAAAATATATAAACCAAGATGAATAGATACCAAAAATAAAATTGAACAGCAAGTCAGAGAGCACACACCACACAATGTGTAGTACATAAACACCCACAGCATACACACACTACACACACATACCGCACCCCACACATGCACACACTACATCCCATATATACTCTATACACAGGCCACACATATATACACATACTACATACCACATACAAACACAAAAAATACTAGATACACATATACACACATCCCATACATATACACACACTAGACCAGACACCCCACATATATACACATATCACACATACAAGACACATATACCACAGACATAGACCCAAACCATACACATACAACTCATATACCAGACACAGATACACAACATATACAAATATCACATACCACATACACATATATACAACCACACACACATAATGTACCCCACAGATAGACACACTACATACTCCATAAGGACGCTCAACACACATACTACATGCCACAAAATATTCATATGCTGTACATACAAATACACACACAGCATATCTATCTATCTATCTATCTATCTATCTATCTATCTATCTATCTATCTATCTATCCTTCTATACACACACACACACATACTACAACTCTACTCATGCACACACACAAACACATCACACGCTACACCAGACACCACATACCCCATACTCCCATACACATATCACACCCATCCACACATACAATACACCCCACATATACACACACCATACACACCATACACAGGCCACATATATATATATATATATATATATATATATATATATATATATATATATATATATATATATATATATATATATATATATATATATATATATATATATACAGCAACTACACACCCCACACAAATACACAAAAAATACTGTGTATGTATATAAAACATATACATATAACACAACGTACAATACACACATGCTATATACATACACAAATTGCACACATAAACACACTACACCAGACACCCTACATATATACATACATCACACACTGCACATATACCCACTACACATATCATACATACCACACACAGATACAAGCACAAACCATATAGATACACATACACCACACACAACTCATATACCACAGACACATACAACATACTCAAATTCCCTACAATACACTATACACAAACCCCCCCCACACACACATACGTACACCGCAATATATACATACCACACACCCCACAATACACACACCACACATATACATGCCACAACCCTACAACATACCTCCACATATACAGCACACACAAAAACACCACAGATACGCATAAGACGCATATAACACAACCTATACAAATACACATACCCCACATATAACACACACTGCACATAAATACACACAACACACATATATCCACACTCCATAACTCCATACACCCCACACAACACACATATACATGCCACACACACACACACACACTACCTACCCCCTATACACATACTCCACACACCCCAATATGTACACACACACACACCATACATGCTTCCTTATATATATAACATATTCCACAATATACAGAGAACACACATACCACACATATGTAACATACCACAAAACATATACAATTTTATATACACCACACTATACACACCACACCAGACACATGTCCCACACATATCCACAAATACCATACCCCATACATACATGCAACGCACATATACATGTCACACCAGATACACATACACATACTCCATAAACACACACCCCACAAACATATACTATACCCCCATACATGCATTATGCAGAAATACACACATCACAATACCATTCACTGCATACACGCACTCTACACACCCACACACATATACACACAAATACTATACCCCATAGATACACACAATGCACACACCACAGCAGACACACATACTCCAGATACACACTCCATAGACACATATCTCCACATGCATATAACACCCACATCCACATATACAGAAATACAAATACACAAACCACAATACCACACACTCCACACATACATACACTACAAAGACATATACACCTACACCTCCATAAACACACCTCTCACACATACACTACACACAAATATACACACCACAATACTATACACACACACTACACACACACATATACACACTCCATAAACACCCCACATACACATACCACACACCCCACACAAATACACACTAGGCCAGACATCTTCCCACACACCACACCTCACAATACACACAAAAATCCACACACATACACCAGATACATACACACATACTCCACACCCACATATACTACATGCATACCCCCTCACACACACACATACTCCATGAACACTCCACTACATACACATGCACTATACGTACCACATATACACACATAAAACATACAAATATACCACACACCCCACAATACCCCCCACTGACACACTACACACACCACAGCAGACACCCCACACATATACATACATAACATACACCTCATATACACACACAAAACACATACTACATATATCATACCACACACCACACATACACACATCCCACAGACAACTTCCCTACAGATAACACACACACCACACATATACTCTCCCATACACACAGACACATAAAACTCACATACCACACAATACAACACACGGGTACACTTTGACCAAGCCACCCACAACAAACACATACACCACACACTCACACCAGATATACAGACTCCACCCCACATATACATACATCACATACACACCATATCCCATCCTGATAGATTAGACATACCCCTAACACCACGCACATGCACACACACACAAGTGCACACACGTCACACTCCACATATACACAAAACTGCACACACATCATTTATCAACCACCACATATGTTTACACACACATGCAAACACTACCTACCACAATACATTATACACATACATACTACACACACTACACACACAATACACCCTAAGCACATTGCACATATGCAACCATACCACATATACCACCCACACAAACTACACATACACATCACATAGCATATACCACACACATACACACTTCATGCTCATCCCCCTCACATAAACACACCACAGCCATACACCTCATATACATATCACACATAAAAACATATCACACACCACACATATACACCACAAATGCTACACATATACATACAAAAATCTTTTACATACATAAGACATCACACATACCTCTGCACACAAATAGCATACCTCCTATGATGCCCCCTCAAATGTACTACACTTCACACTTATATACTACACACACACACACACACACACACACACACCACCCATACCCATACACTATAGAACCACACACACACACATACTGCACAAACCCCTATACACACCCCATACTCACACCACAAACACCACATATATATGTGACATACACATGCCACACAACTCCTATAGAAACTACACATAAAAGCACACATATATACATACTCCATACACATACCACACATCACACATACTACACTGACACCCATATACACACCACACACATATATACCACTCACCATACATATATACATACATACTTCACAACCCCCACACAAATGAACATACCTACTTCACACACAAAAACATACCACACAATAAACACAACACACCCATACAACACACACACATACACACATATACATATACATACATACATACATACATACATACATACACACATACACATACTACACACTCCACATGCATACACTTTACTCACAAAGACCCACAGCTATCCATATATACATACCACACACATACACCACAAACACACAAATACCACATACCATATATGCCCCCATACTATAAAAATCCATTCCAACAGACACAGACTACAAACACTCAGACACACACACCACATCCTACACTTACACAAATACCTCACACATACGCATACCACACAAAAACTTGACCTATAAACACTACACACAAATATACGCACACACAAATACCATACAATCTATGATACAAACTACACACACACACACACACATACTCCATACACACCACACACATATCTATACATATCACATTCTTCACACATACTCACAAATCCCTCCCACATACACACACCATACACACAAATATACCATAATACACAAACACATGGACATACACACAGCATATCTATACCCTCACACTCAATATATACATACAAGCCATATCCCAAAATACACACTTTACTCACAAATACCTCATACACATCCCTACATATTACCTCCCCACACACTCTACACATTCATACTCCATACACCCCACACACACATATCCCACAATGTACATATACACCTCACACAGATATATACGCACACACTTCCAACATACACTATACATCTATGCCACACACTTTCCACACCATACACATATCACAAACACACATAACACACATACACACAAAATCCACACACCCTCCCACTTACCACATACTACACATAGATACACAAACATATATACTACATAAACACTACATACACACACTCTACACATACATCACGTACACACACCATATGTGCATATACCTACTATACACATACTCCTCATACCCATGGCACATAGCACATAGCACATACATGCTATACATACCATACCCCCTACATACCACACACTCCACAAAATACAGTACAAACATACCTCTCATGCTCACCACACACACACACACACACACACACACACACACAAGCATACCTCAAACACACCTTCCCCATAGCAATACAGATACACATACACACAGTATACACACACTCTCCCTCCATAATACATCAATAAATGAACATATATTAAGTACCTTCTGTGTACCAGGCACTGTGCTAAGCACTGGGGAGACAAAAAGAGGCAAAAGACAGTCCCTGCTTCAAAAAGCTTACAATCTAATAGGGGAGACAACATGTAAACAAATATAAAAAGCAAGCTATGTAAAGGATAAATAGGAAATAATTAATACAGGGAAGGCACTGGATTTAAGAGGGTTTGGGGAAAGCTTCCTGGAGAAGATGGGATTTTAGTTGGGATTTAAAGGAAGCCAGGGAAATCAGCATGTGGAGATGAGGAGGAAGAGGCATGAAGGACAGCCAGAGCAGACAGATGGAATGTTTTGATCATGAAAAAGCCAGGAGGCCAGTGTCACAAGATCAAAGAGTATATGTTGGGGAATAAGGTGTAATAAGACTGGAAAGGTAGGAGGGGGCTAGGTTAGGAAGAGCTTCTGAAGGCCAGAGCATTTTCTATTTGCTCCTGGAGTCAACAGGAAACCACTGGAGTTTGAGCTGGGCGTGGGGGGAGGGGGGGCAAGTGTGTGACACAATCAGATCTGAACTTTAGGAAAATCCCTTTGGTGGCTGAATGGAGAAAAGATTGGTGTGGAGAGAGACTTGAGGCAGGCAGCCCCACCAGCAGCTATTGGAATAACCCAGGCATGAGGTGATGAGAGCCTGCACCAGAATGGGGGCAGTGTCAGAGGAGAGAGGGGAGCATATTTGAGAGATGTCGCAAAGACAACATTGACAAGCCCTAGCAACAGCTTGGATATAGGGGGTGAGAGGTAGTGAAGAATCCAAGATGACTCCTAGGTTGTGAGCCTGAGGGACTGGGAGGATGATATTGTCTTCTACAGTAATAGAGAAGGTAGGAGTTGGGGAGGACTTGGGGGCAAAGACAATGACATGTCAAGTTTAAGATATGTACTGAACATCCATTTCCAGATATCTGAAGGGCAGTTGACCAGAGGTAAGAAGAGAGGTGGGGGCAGGATAAGTAGATTTGAGAATCATCAGCATAGAAAATGTCAATTAAATCTGTGGGAGCTGATGAGAGGAGAAGAAGGCCTAGGACAAAACCCCAAGGGACACCTACTGTTAGAGGGTGTGATCTGAATGAAGATCCAGCAAAGGAGACTGAGAAGGAACCATCTGACTGGTAGGAGGAGAACCAGGAAAGAGGGACATCCCCAAAACCTAGAGAGAAGATATCCAGGAGGAGAGAGTGATCAACAGCATCAGAGGCTGCAAAGAGGTTGAGGAGAATGAGAACTGAGAAAAGGCCATTGGATTTGGCAAAGAGATCACTAATAACTTTGGAGAGAGCAGCTTTAGAGGAATGAAAAGATGAGAAACCAGATTGTAAGGGGTTAAGAAGAGAGTGAGAAGAAAGTGGAAGTGCCTGTCGTAGACTCATTTTGGAGAAGTACAGTCCCTAAAGGGAGAAGTGATACAGGACGATAGACAGCAGGGACAGAAAGATAAAGTGAGTTGTTGTCAGGAGGGTGGACACATGAATTTTTGTAGGCAGTGGAAAGGAGTGAGTGGGCATGTGTGTGCTGCATGTGTGTTGTGAGGAGGTCTGTGTGAGAAGGGAGTGAGCGTGGATGTGGAAGTGTGTGTTCTGTGTGTCTATGCTGTGGGGAGTGTGTGAGGTGTAGGGAATGTAAAGATTGTGTGTGAGTCTGTTCTGTATGTCTGCATGTGCAAAGGAGCCCATACACAGGGAGCGATTAAAAATAAATGAGAGTGGGAGGACAGAGGGGGTGATGTGCTAGAGGAGGTGGGATGTGATGAAGTTGTTTGAACAGGTAGAAGAGTGAGTCTTGGAAAAGATTAAGGTCACTTCATCACGTGAAACAGGGGTGAAGGAGAGAGTGGCAGAAGGCACTTGAGTGATAGGAGTTGAGGAAGAGGAGAGAAGAGGGAGCTCACTCCCCAAATCACACACAGACAGATACTACACACATACACACACGCAAGTACATTCACCCCTCTCCCCACACTCATCTCCCCACACACGCACTCACATACAGACACTCATCCCTCTTCCCCGCCCCCCCCCCCGCCTCACACACATATCCCCAGTCTAAGGATTGTAAGCCTTAGCAGCAGGTGCCTGGCATCTTCCGAGCGCCGCCCCACCCTCCCCGGGAGCTCGAGGACGGGAGGGGGCGGGGAAGAGAGGAAGAGATGGAGAGGGGGGAAAGAAAGGAAGAGATGGGGAGGGAGAACAGAGAGAGCGCGCGAGCGCAAGTCGCGGTTGCCTAGCAACCGGAGGTCGCGGACAATGAAGCCCTTTGTGCGTGCGTGCCTACGTCCGCGCGGACTGCCCAGAGTCCTTGCCGCCGCCGCCGCAACAGCAGCAACTGGCACTGCAGCAAGCGCTACAGACACAAGCCGGGGCTCCTCCGCCGCCGCCGCTGCCGCCGCTGCCGCCGCCGCCGCCTCAGCAGCAGCCGCTCAGCCTAGCTCGCCTTGCGCTCCTGCCTTCCGTCCGCTCTCCAAGAAGCCGCGGCGGCCGTTGGCCGAAGCCGGGCCACAGCGACCCCCGCTGGGCCCGGACAGCAGTGACCAACAGTAAGTGGAGACCCCCGGCTGCCGCGCCAAACTTGGGGACCTTGGACAGCGACTCTCGCAAGCCTCACGCTAGGGCCCAGGTGCCGGCCACGTGGCCCTTCGCGGGGGGGCCAGAACAACCATGGCCAAGCAACCCTCTAAGGTGCACGGTTTGCGAACCGAGGACTCTCTCATCGAAGGAGTCAGTGACCAGGTGCTAGTGGCCGTGCTGCTTGGCTTTGCCTTCCTGGCTGTCCTGGGCTATGCCCTTCTAAGAAGTGCTCAGCAGCACATCCATCCCAACAACCGCGAGCTCGTCAGGGTACTGAGAGAACAACTCCACAGGGAGCAAGATCCTCCAGCCCCTCGACCTCAGTTCTACACGGACCTGTCCTGTCCCATCTGTTTACATCATGCCTCTCTTCCCATCGAAACCAACTGTGGCCACCTTTTCTGCGGCAACTGCCTTATTGCTTACTGGCGTTATGGTTCATGGCTTGGGATGGTCAGTTGTCCGATCTGTCGACAAACAGTGACTTTGCTATTTCCTGTGTTTGGTGAAGATGTCCATTCTCTTGATTCCCGGCGTTTACATCAAGATATTCATGATTACAACCGACGGTTCTCGGGGCAGCCCCGGTCTATTATGGACAGACTTATGGATCTCCCCACTCTGCTAAGGCATGCATTCCGGGAACTGTTTTCGGTGGGTGGACTTTTCTGGATGTTTCGCATCAGGATTGTCCTGTGTTTAGTGGGAGCCTTTTTCTACCTGATATCACCTTTGGATTTGGTTCCTGAAGGCTTGTTTGGGATTCTGGGGTTTCTGGACGATTTCTTTGTCATCTTTCTCTTGCTTATTTACATCTCTATCATGTATAGGGAGGTAATAACACAAAGGCTGAACAGATGAAATAAAGGTTGGAGAAGATTGTTTGTTGTTGTCATGTGTCCTTAGAAAGAACCACTTGAATATCATTTAACAGGTTCACAATACTAATGTTATTAGCTGGTATTTGTATAGATGTTGAATGTTTGGAAAGTGCTTTGTAAATGTCATCTCATTTGATCCTCACAACAACCTTGGGAAATAGGTGCTACTGTTCTTGTCCCCATTTTACCGATGAGACAATTAAGGCAGGTAGAGGTGAAGTGGCTAGCTAGAAGTCACACAGCTAGGAACTGTCTGAGACCAGATTTGAACTTAGGACTTCCTGACTCCAGGTCTGGTGCTCACCATATTAATAATGATAGCTATATTGCTTTAAGGTTTGCAAAGTGATATATATATATATATATATATATATATATATATATTACATCTTTTGATCTTCGCAGCAACCCTCGAAAGTTGGTGCTATCATAATCTCTATTTTGCAAAGAGCAAACTGAGAGAAAGGTTAGGTGACTTACCTAGAATTACATAGCTAGGAAGTGTTTGCAGTTGGATTTGAAATCAGGCTTTCCTGACTTCAAGTTCAGCGCTCTCTCCACTATGCTACCAAATTGGATAAACATCCAGTAAAACATAATGGGAATTATATTTAAGATGTTGATAGCTCCAATACTATTGTTAGATTAATAACTAGCTAGGTATATTTGTTCAATGGTTACAATACAGTCTTTTCTGAAATGGTGAGATTAAAGAAAAAGGGATCCTTTGCTGGTATCTTGACTTCACCTATCCTCCAAAACTACTCCAATTAGCAAGACTATAGGATTATGAGTGGTGGAAAGGGACCTGAGAGGTCATTAGTCCAAATGACTCATTTGACAGATGTGGAAACAGACCATGAGGGGAAACTTTCTCAAGGTCACACAGGTGGGAGGTGGCAGAGCCCGGGCTCAAATCCAAATCCAACATGACTCCAAGTCCAACATGACTTCACTGTAAGATTCTATCAGTTATCCACTACTTATTGTATTCATGTCTCTTCAATGGAAACTTATGTGATGTGTAGATATTGTGTAAAATATTGTTATTAAAGTGAAATGTTGCATGACATTTAAAGAGTCAGTTTGTTTTTTGGTATTGGCTAAATTCTGTGTACCTGGAACAACATTTTCCTTCTCTATTGCAGCATGATTCTTTTTTTTTAACAGTTGGAGCTAAAAGCAGCAACCTCCACTTAGCACAGAATTCATTTGGTTTGTACTTTGGTTTACAGAAAACACTGTTTCATCAATTCCAAATTTCAAAATCTAGCACAGTGTATAACATTACATATTCAATAAGTGCTTGTTGAATTAAAATGTATGCATTTCTTCTTAACCAATAGAGGACTCACCTGTATCCTGGAAATGACAATCCAAACGACTATACTTGGGATAAATCAGGAGCTAATAAGTGAGCATCCAGTTCCACTTGATGACTTTGAACCAACAGGCACAAATGAACTACACCCTTGGGTCCTGAAAGAAATGGCAGATAGGAAGGCTGAGCCCCAGTCGGTGATATCTGAAAGATTATGAAAAATGGGAGAAGTACCGCAAGGTTAGAGAAGGGCAAATTTAATCCCATTTAAAAAAAATGGAAGTACAACCAAGTTTGCACACTTTAGGCCAGTAAGTTTTACTATGATTCCTGGAGAAATACTAGGATAGATCGTTAAAGAGATGACTAGAAAACCCCTAGAAAGGGAAATGGTGATTACAATGAACCAGGATGGTTTCATTAAGAGGAGGTCAGGTCAGAAAACCTGCATTTCCTTTTTTAACAAGATTGTTAAATTAGTATATGAGGGAAATGCTGTGGATGCAGTTTACATAGATTGTAGCAAACCTTTTGATAAAATATTTCCTACTATTCTTTTGTAGAAAATGGATACATATGGATTATACAACAATATAATCACACAGATTTGAAACTGGTCAGATAGCCAGATGGAAAGTGTAGTTAATGCTTCAATGTCAGTATTGGCAGGAGGTCTCCAGTGAAGATACCTCAGGGATCTGTCCTTGGCCCTAGGCTATTTAATATTTTTATCAATGATTTGCATAAAGGCAAAGCTGGTCAAATTTTCAGCCAAATATCATTCAAAGCTGGCAGGGCTAGGTAATACAGTGGATGAGAGAATCAGGATTCAAAGCCGTAGCTATAGCTTTGGGCTGAATCTAATGAGCTGAACTTCAATAAAGATATATGTAAAGTCTGCACTTAGGTACAATAAAATCAATATCCTGAGTGTAAGGCATGGAGAGCAGTTCTAAAAAAGATCTGGGGATGTAGTGGACGATAGGCTCAATAGGAATCGGCAGTGGGATATGGGAGCCAGAGAAGCTAATGTGGTTTTGGGTTACATTAGCAAAAGCATGGCCTCTGGAAATTGGGAGGTGACAGTCCAACTGTGCTCTGCTCTTGTCGGAACTCATTTGGAGTATCATGTTCAGTTTTGGGCAGGACAGTTTAAGGATACCAATATGCTGGGTTGGTGCAGAGGAACACCACCAGGATGGTACAGGGTCTTGAGTCCATGATAAATGGGGATAGATTGAAGAAACCGGGCATGTTCAGCCTGGAAAAGAGGAGTCTCAGGGGAGACTTGAAAGCCGTCTTCAAATACGTGAAAGGCTGTCACATGGGTGACGGATTAGCCTCATTCTAACTGGCCCCAGAAGGCAGCACCAGGAGCAGAGGGGGGAAGTTGCAAAAAGGTAAATTTAGGCTTGATGTCAGGAATAACTTCCTAGAAATTAGATCTGTCCAAAAACTGACCGAGCTGCTAGAGAAGTAGAGAGTTCTCTGTCCTTGGAGGTCTTTAAGCAGAGGAAAGAAAATCACTTATTGGCTGTGAAACATTGGGGATTGCTTTCATGTGTGGGTTTGGCTAGATGGCTGTGAAAGTTCCTTGCAATTCTCAAATGATGCAATTCTTTGACTTCTTTTGACTTTAGTTCATAAATGACACAAGTCAAGATGGCATAGTAGGAGGTCATGCACAGAAGCCAGGGATGATAGAGCATAAAATGTCACTTAATGCACTCCCTTGTATAGACAGCGATATCTTTGGTACCAAGGGGACACAAACAGAAAAGCACAATTCTCTACCTTGATGTTCTTCTAATTCAACTAGAGAGGGGTATCAACTGGGTCTTCATGCGAAAATGTCAATAATAATTCTATTATTTCAATGTCTGAGTGACTGAGTGACTGAGGATTTCTGATGTCCCCTGTAGTAGAACAAAAGTAGTGAAAACCAAAGCCTATCATGCCATATTCCATTTTAGTGGGAAGGTTTTGGGGATAGTATAGATTATTAGTTGAGGGGGGTAGGCTGCAGTGAATCTCCTCTGGAAGTCTTCTATTTCTATGAGAAGGTTTAAATGAGTTATGCCCCAAGCAGAAAATGGGCTACATAACATCTTAATATTGTTCCTACTTCCTTAATTCTAAGTCCCTGACCCAATCTAATGTGTGGAGGAAATACTTTTCATAGAAACCCTATAGCTGTAGGCACTAATCAGATAAGGAAAATGGAAGCTGTGCTGATATATTCTACGCCTATGTTTATCAAACTGTAAAACAACGCTTAGGGAAGCAAAAGTAAGGTACACTGGGTTACATTTTCAATGTCTCTGGACTATTCCAACAATTACAATTCAGGTGCAAACGATGACTTAATTTTAAGATTTTTGAAATCCCTCTCAATTTCTTGGTTAAAATAAACCTTTATCATATTATAATATTATGGTTTGGGTTAGAGTTAGAATGAAACATCCTAAAATGGGAACACACTGACATCTTGGAATTTCCAGACCTGCTTATACACAATGCATTCATTTATAGGAGGAGTTCTTAAGACCTGAGAGGTCATGGACCCATTTGGCAGTCTGATGAGAAGACTTTGGACCCCTTCTCAGAATAATGTTTTTAAATGCAAAAAGTAAACTACAGTTACAATGAATACCAATTAAAATGAAAACAAAACAAAAGTTTTGGGACCCTGAGTTAAGAACTCTTGATTTAAAGAGAGTTCTAATTCAGCATATTTAACCCTGCAACCAAATCAAGTACCTATCACCTTGTTTAATTCAGTATTTGAAATCAGAGTAATATGCTCTCTGGGAGGCATTATGGTACAATGGAAAGAACACTGGCTCTTGAATCAGAGGATTGGGGTTGAAATCTTATCTCTGATGACCTTGCATAAATCATTTAACTTAATGATAATAGCTACCACATAACTATTATGTAGCTAATAGCTACATAAAGTAGCACCTACTATGTGTCAGGCACTGTGCTAAGCACTTTACAAATATCTCATTTTATCCTCACAACAACTCTGAGAGGTAGGTGCTATTATGTTCCTCATTTTACATATGAGGAAACTGAGTTAAACAGAGGTTAAGTGACTTCCCTAGGGTCACACAGCCAGTGAGCATCTGAGGCCCCATTTGAACTCACAGATTCTTGATTCTCAGGCAGCTAGGTGGAGCAATAGATAGAATGCCAATCAGAAACATTCATTTTCCTAGGTTCAAATGCAGCCTCAGAAATTTACCAGCTGTGTGACCCCAGGCAAGTAGCTTAATGCTATTTGCCTCGATTTCCTCATCTGTAAACTGAGCTGGGGAAGGAAATAGCAAACCACTCCAGGATCTTTGCCAAGAAAACCTCAGGTCAGGTCATGAAGAGTCAGACAACTGAAATGATTAAACAACAACAACTTCCTGATTCCAAGACTTAACCACTGCACCACCTAGCTAACTAACTTCCCTGGTCATCAGTTTCCTCATTTGTCAAGTAAGGGAGTTGGACTAGATAGTCTTTGAAGTTCCTTTCCAGATTTATGATTTATAGTAAGCTCAAAGGAATCAAAGTGTTCCTGATTTTGAAAAGTGTCCTTTATTAGCACGGTTAACAGTCACAAAAAAAGAGCAGGGACCAAAATGGGCAACTAATTCCATGGAAGCTGGCAGAGGCTGGAGAGCTGCCCACCAGACAGTGATCACAAAAATCCCAATCTCCAGCTTTTGAGTGGTGGACCTTCATTACGGGAGCAAGAGAATCAAAAGGACTTAATTTGATCACTTGGGGTAAGGTGGCTCCCTCTCTCCTGAGAGATGGTAGTTTACTCTGAACTCGGATTTCAATGTTTGTCAGGCAATAAGCTCCCTCCAATAGACAAAAATGATAGAAATGAAGGGATTTCACCCCAATACAATAAAAAAGTATCTGCCTTAAACCAAGAGCCAAAATATTATGCAGTGGAGAAACATTTGAAGCATTCTCACTAAAAAGTATCACAAGAATGCCCGCTGTAACAATTTCTATTAATCATTGCCCTGGAAATTACAGCAATTGCAAAAAAAAGAGAGGAAAACAGATTATTATCTGCTTAGGGATTAACGGAAATATAAAGGTCAAAATATCATTATTTACAAATTACATATCTAGATAATCCAACTGTCAATGAAAAATTGAGACAAAACTAAGTTAGCCAGGTAAAAGACTAAGCCCCTCCCCCAAGTCAGGTGTACTTTTATTTATTAGTAATCTTTATTAAAAAAATAAATTCCATTTAAAAATCACCATCGTGGGAATTAACCATCTTAGAAATTCATATGATAACTAAAAGACGATTTAAATAATTGTTTGAACTAGAAAAAATAATAACAAAATTCATCCTGAAGAACAAAAGTTTAAGAATATCAAGGTGATCAATATAAAAAAATGTGAAGAAAGTGGCCTAACTGTTCATGTATGGGTCATTTCACCAAGGTAAAAAGGACAATACTCTAAAATTTAATTTATGCATTTTTAAAAATCAAGCCTATAATTTCATCATCTGAATGGAAAACTTGTAGAAGACAGATGGTCACTAAGTCAGCAAATTATACCCTGAGAGTTATCTGGGGCACTGGGAAGTTAGTTAAGTGACTTGCCCAGGATCATACAGCCAATATGTGACTATAGCAGTAGCAGGATTTGAAGTCACCTCTTCTTGATTCCAAAGTCAGCTAGACACTTTCTCTCATATTTAACAAGTATGAAAGAGAATTAATAACTTGTTATCTAAAATATATATGCCACCAAAACATTTACAGAGGCATATACTAGTCCAAAAGGCTTGAAAAATGGTAATACTAATGTGAAAATATGTTTAATACGAATGTATATATAAAGTCTATATCAGATTGCAGGGAGGGGGAGAAAATTTGGAACTCAAAACCTTATGGAAGTGAATGCTGAAAACTAAAAATAAAATAATTATTTTTTAAATGGTAGTTTTATTGGGGATGAATCCCACAAATCCCTGTCTGCTTCCTCTACTAGTCCATCACATGCACTACCATCATAGCCTCTAAAAAATGAGAAATCTTTAATTTACATATGTCATGGAAAAAAATTACAGATACATTTGTACATTACATGTGAGCCCCCCAGACACTAGCCAATCCCTTTGTTAGTCCTCAGTAGGCGGACCTCCAGAGTTTTTGCACAAAGATCCTGGGTGGATTTCCCCCCTTCCCTGTATCTGCTAACCATTATTACAACTGTCCCCAGGGACAGCTTTGAACAGCAGCAACCCAACCATCTCCCATGTACTGGATTACTTCTTGTTCTTCCATACCTAATAATTAATTATCATAATATATTGATATAAATATACAATATATTTAATATATTATTAATAATAATTAATGAAAAGAAATTCTGGGTAGGGGAAGGGGAAAGCCAAGATAGTGGAGTAAAGGCAGGGATTCACCTGAACTCTCCCAAATTCTCCTCCAATGTTAAAATAACACCTCAAAACAAATTCTGGAGCCCAGAACCAACAAAAGGAAAGAGGTAAAACAATTTTCAGTCCAAAACACCTTAGAAGGTCAGCAAAAAGGGTCTGTCTCACTAGGGTGAGAGTAGAATGCAGACGATACCTTGGCAAGGCAGCAGCAAGCCTTGGGGACACCAAAACTGTGGTGGTGGCTTCCAAACTTCTCAGCCCATAGATGGTAAGGTGGTCAGACAACTGGTGAGAAGGAGATTATAGGAAACTCTTTGCTGGCATTGGGTGCAGGACATATAACCCAGGAACTGCACAAACAGAATTATAAAACAGTTTTCAAAAAAAAAAACAGTTTTCACACAAATAAAGTCAGATCTAAACAACTTGGAAAATATTCGTTGCCCATGGGTAGGTTAAACCAATATAATAAAAATGACAACCCTGCTTACATTAATTTACTTATTCAGTTCCATACCAAACTACCAAAATTATTTCACAGAGCTAGAAAAAATAATAACAAAATTCATCCTGAAGAACAAAAGGTTAAGAATATCAAGGGAATCAATTTAAAAAAAAATGTGAAGATGGCCTAACTGTGCCAGATCTCAACTGTATTACAAAGCAGTAATCTTCAAAACAATCTGGTACTGGCTAAGAAATAGAGTTGGGGATCACTGAAATACATTAGGTACACAATACACAGTAGTAAATGTCCATAGTAATCTAATGTTTGATAAAGGCAAAGTGGAAGTGAGGGAAACAGAGTTAAGTGACTTGCTCAGGGTCACACAGCTAGTAAGTGTCTGACACAAGATTTGAACTGAGGAAGACGAATCTCCCTGACTTCAGGCTGAGCACTGTGCCACCTACTTGTCCAAAAGCAAAAATTTAATTTGCTGGTGTGAGGGAAAACCTCATAGTTGTTTTGATTTGTAGTTTTCCTGTTATTAGTGATTTAGAGCATTCTTCCATGTGGTTGTTAATAATTGGCAATTCTTTTGAGAATTGTTTGTATATATCCCTGGAAGAGTACTCTATTGGGGAATAGCTTTTGGTGAGTGTGAGTGTGTGTGTGTGTGTGTGTGTGTGTGTGTGTGTGCATGAGTGTGTATTTTAATTCTTTGTATAGCTTAGACACCAAACTCTTAGAAATTTACATATATATGTATATTTTTGCTATTCTATCACTTCCTTTCCTATTGCTTTAATTTTGCTTGTGCAGCAGCTTTTTAGTTTATGTAATTAAAATGATCTATTTTCTCATTTGTAATGAACGCTGTCTCATTTTATTAAGAACACATATCCAACCCATAGCTGTGAGAGGTATATGATCTGCCTCTCTTCTACTCTTTAAAAATGGTATGATCTTTAATATTAAGATTACATATCCATTTAGAATTAGCAAAAAAAAGGTGTAATGTTGTTTTCACAGCCTAATTTTAACCAGACTGCTTCCTCACTTTCCTAGAAGCTTTTTAAATCAAATAGTAAGTTCCTTCCTAAGTAATTTATGCTTTTTGGTTTATCATTTAGCTCCAATGTTTCTGATTCTCCCTTGTCTGGACAGTTCCATTGCGCTATATCTCTAGTTTTTAATCATGCTCAAATGGATTTGATGCTTGATGATTTATAATATACTTTGAGACTTGAAAGTGTTATTTTTTCCTGCATCCTCTACTATTTTTCATTATCTTTCTTGAAATTCTAGATCTTTTCTTTCTTCAGCCTAATGAATTCTGTAATTATTTTATCAATTTCTATAGGGTATCCCTTTAAACTCTGAACAGAAAGATTTCAAGGGAGAATATCACCAGTCTCCCAGGAAGGGGAGGGGGAAGCCCCTCAGGCTGAGAGATGGGTCCTACATCTAGAATAGGAAGGGATCTTAGGGGCCACTGAGTCCAGCCCACTTACTTAGCACATAAGGAAACTGTGTTCCAGGGAGATTAAGTCCAGAAGGCCTAGACTTTCAAATAACAAGAAACTATAGTTGATAATAAATATTTTCTTTTTTGTATCTGTGCAATGCCCTTTAAATAAAAATAATTCCAAGCAGATAATATAACTTTAAAATAAAGATTTTTCTTCCTCTTCTTTCTATTTGCAACTTAAGAATAAAAAAAATTCCCTGTGTCAACTGACGTAGCTTGGTCCTTTCCAAGGCATTCTGCTTCCTTTTAAAAGACTTTTTCTTCCTGAGGCTGAGGGTAGAAGTGACTTTCCCACCCTTCCCTGTGATCCCAGGGATACTGAGCGACTTTGACCCTCCACTGAAAAGCATTGTGTCACAGTTGGCTCCCTCAGTGGGGCAGAGCCCCAGGGCATGTCTCATGGAGCCCAAGGACACTGCCAGGGAGCATCCACAAAGGGAGGCTTCTCCACCTCCAGTTCTACCCCCATTACAAAATGAGCTAGAAGGCTCTATTTGAAGGCACATCCAGGACACCATCCAGCTCCTCTGCACCACCTCCAAGACTCCTCTTCAAGACTTAGCTCAGGGGCTGCCTCCCCTGTAGCCTTTCCAGACCTCCCAGCTGGAAGTGTTCTCTCTCCTTCCTCAAAGGGCCCTCCCACATGGGCTGGACCTCTCCTTTGCCCCCATGCCTCCCCCCAGCTTCCCTTAGACATTGGTATCTGCACTAATCCAGTGGAAATGCTTCATGGGCAGACCCTGGGCTCAGGACCAAGGGACAGCCTCTCCACCTTCTCAGAGGTTTTCTCAAAGTGGCTCCCTGTCCCACTGCTCCCTGCACCTTGCTGTGCCTATGTTGGGAGGATTGGCCAGGAGAAATCAATTCAACTTAAATGAAGTCAACAAGCATTTAATAAACACTTAGCATATGGCAAAAAGGCAGCTCAGGACGCCTCAAACACTTAATAGCTGTGTGACCCTGGGCAAGTCACTTCTGTTTGCCTTGATCTACCAGAGAAGGAAATGGCAAACCACTCCAGTAACTTTGCCAAGAGAAATCCATGAACAGAATTGGCATGCTATAGTCCATGGGGTCATGAAGAGTTGTGCAAAAATGAACAACAAAAACAACACATACCAGACACTAGGAGCTGGGAAGAAGGCAACAACAGTCCTAGCCATCAAAGAGCCTAATAAATGCTTGTTGGTTTGTTGACTTTGACATTGAAAGCTGGAAGGTTCAAAGCTGAGCTATCCCTGAGATATTACAGGAACAAAACACTAAATACTCAAAGAAAGCAGCAGCAGGATCCAAGAGAATATAAAACAGGCCTGCTGAGTGAGGTCCAGATATTCCCTGCCTAAGTGCTCAGAACCTGGCCTGAACACAAAGCTTAAAGTTAGGAAGCAAAGCTGGAAAAATGAGTTAAAAAAGAATCCTACCATAAAGATAGTTATGCCCAAGACATAAATGCCCTAATAGAGAATGACTCCAAAACATTCACAAGCAAAGCCTCAAAGAGAAACAGAGCTTGGTCATAAATGCAATTGAATTTCTGGATGAAGTGAAATAAACCATGAGCCTTACAAAAGAATAAAAAATAACTGTATAAATGAAATGATAGCACTAGGAGAATGAATTGGAAAAGAAGTGAGAGGGATGGATAAAAGAAAAAATAGCAGCTTGACACAAGAGGTACAAAATCTTGCCTAAACTATAAATCCTCTGAGCATTAGTATAGACCAAACAAAAGCTAATGATTCCATGAGACAAGAATAAATATGAAAACAAAGTCCAAAGAATGAAAAGAAATAGAACAAAATGGTTAGTATCTAACATTAACAGCCAGTGACCTGGAAAACAGATCAAAGAGAGATAATTTAAGAATCACTGAACTTAGAGAGAGGGAGGGAGGGAGGGAGGGAGAGACAGAGAGAGAGAGACAGAGAGAGAGAAAGAGAGACAGAGAGAGAGAGACAGAGAGAGACAGAGACAGAGACAGAGAGAGACAGAGACAGAGAAAGAGAGAAAGAAAGAATGAATCATATTTCAAGAAATCCTGAAATGCCTCTTTGGACCAAAGGTCACATACTTCATCTTGGTCTGAATCTTATCATGTAGGAGTGGGGTGAAGTTTCTGTTTGAGAACTTTGTGTGCCTTCTTTGATTTGTCCCCTGCCCCCAAATTGCCTGCCCCAGGACATTGCATGGCTATGCTGAACCATATGTAATCCCTCTGTTTTTAAAAATATTTCATTCAAATCGAGATACGCTTTTTTTATGTGGGGCTTTGGTAAGGGGCGGCTACTGTACCCTTGCATTGGAAATCAATTGAGGGTGGGCACGATCTTGCTACTATTCCTTGAGATGATTTGTTTTCCTGCTGGGCTGTGCCATCTCTTACTTCCCACTACCACTTTTCTTGACATCGCAAACCTTGGCAGATTATCATTGGCTGTTTTTCAGCATCATGAGGTTATAGCATCCTCCACAATAGCCAATCAGGGCCATGGAATCTCTCCCTGGACAATGGGAAACAGTACCACAGGCCAGCAGGGATAAGGGGCCTCCGGTGCATCCTTGGGGAAGCTCTCCCCTACCTCACCCACTACCCTTCGCTCCTCTTTTCTCTAAGAGGGAGGATACAGGCATGTGGCGGGGGGGGGAATACTGCCAGGGAGGAGGGAGAAGCTGCAGTAGCACTACTAGCAGCGGCAGCCTCTGAACAGCAGGGGTGCTGCCAGAGCGGGGGCGGCGCGGGGGGAGAAGAAGGGGAGAACAGACCTGGATATCCACTCCCTGGTGGGCAGGGCACCAGCCCTTCCACCCTGCATATCAGCTCAAAGGGAGGGGCTACCTCAGCCTCAGTAGGTGGCCAGGGTGTACCAGTGCGTACCAGTTTATAAGGGGCAGCAGCCCAGGGGGCCCTCCCCCCACACCCCTTTGTTTTCTGGCCGGACATGATGGACTTGGAGCCTCTGGGAAGGACAAGCTGCGGACCTCTGGAAGTAAGAGGCCAAGGCCCTTCTCCCCAAACCCGCAGGGGAGCCGGGAAGAGGATTCCGCTTTTCTCTATCCTCCCCACCTCCATGACATCCTCCCTCCCAGGGAGGGGATATCTGGACTGGCCCTCTTCTCCCCCTCCCCCCGCCATTGCCCTTGGCCTAGATCCTGGGAGAGGCTTGAGGAGGAAGTGATCTTGACCATGCCTGAGAAGTAATGGAAGCCCCCCCTCTTGTCCTCACCCCCTCCTCGACCACACCCCATCCACATCTGCCCAAAGGATGCAGGGACCTCGTGATCCAGGACATTTTAGGGACAAATACCGTGAGGTTACTGCAGATCTGGCTGGGGGAGGGGAGGAAGGGGGACATGCTTCTTCTGGGGAAGAAGCTGCAGGGGATGGTGGGGTGGAAAGGGGCGCTTTTCAGGAGGATGGAGACCCCAACCCAGTACCACCACCCCTGCAGCCATCTTCTGCACAAGGTCACCTTGACCTTGGTGAAGGGCAGGGTCGGGAGCTATTTTCCTAATGGTTGTGAGAAAGGGTGGGGGAGGGAGTGAGGGATGGAGGGAAGAGCTGCTGATTGGTCCGTTTGCAAGAGTTCAAGTGCCATTGGCTGAGAGCCGGCAGCTGATTGGCTGCTGTGGCGCACTCATTGAATGGAGTCCTTCCCATCTTGTGGCGGACCTATCCCTCTCCCCGTCCCCCCCCCCCCGCCCCAGCTCCAAGGTCCCCTCCCCACGGCTACTTGGTGGGACAGGAGTCGGGGTCCGGCCAGTCCCTCACCCCTTCTTCCCCCAACGCCCCCACATACACCTTTGGACTGGGCTGGGGGCACCAAGACCAGAAGTAGGAAGGCAAAAAGGGAGCTTCTGTGCTGTGGAGGTGGAAGAGGAGGACCCCCGCCCCAATTTCTGTGGAGGAGGGAGAGGTGGAGGGAATGAGGAAGACCTTTTCTGAATGTGGGAGGAGACCCCTATTAGGGAGTCCTCAACTTGACCAGACCACCTTTGAGTTTGGGAAAGACTAGGGCTGGCCGCAGGTGGCCATCTTCCTAAGGGCGGGAGGAGGAAGCCCATTGGTGGAGGTTGTCACGTGAGACTTCCCAGGCGGAAGGCCGTGATTGGCTGGCACGGGGCGGCGGGGGGGGGGGGGGGTGAGGGGCGTGTGGGCAGTGCAGCCTTCCGCACAGTCCTGACCTGCCAGCGCTGGAAGAGGCTGGAGGGGGCGCCATGGTCCTCCCTGAAGCCCGCGACCTTTTTGCCGTGGCATGAAGCGTGTAATGGAAGGCCTTCTCCTGTTAATTCCTTCCCTCAGACGTGGCTGCCGTTAGGGGACTCTCCAGGTTCATGAGTGGTAGAGCACCCGTTTCCTAGGGGAGTCCAGGTGCCAGCCCCGGGTGGCTGTTACTTGGGAGGGATGCAGGGGTACCAGGGGTGGGATTGGGTACACCTGCCATCCCCTTGGCCAGGACCGTTCTGAACCTTTCCTGGGATGGAGGGAGGGTTTCATGACCAGGAAGAAAAGCTATGGAAGAACCAGCCTCTGCTTCATTCCAGCCCCGCCCCCCCCCCAAAATAAAGAAACCACGCCAGGTGATACTAGAAGCAAGCTAGGGCTCCTGCTTCACTGGGAGGAAGGGACATTAGTGGCTGTGGGGTGGGACTTTTCCAGGCCAGCTGCAAGCTATGCCAGGAAGACTCTTTAACAGCCCACAGAATTGTATTCTTGCCCTTAATGAATTTTTTCACCAGTGATGTATAAAATAAGGATTTCTTGTGTCTTTTCTGAAAATCCCCTGAATCTGCTGCCTGAAGATGTTTCCATCATTTCATGGCTTGTTTTCCTTTGTATCTCTCCAGTGTATCATATGCAGCATGGACCCTAACTCTGTAAAGAGATGGGCCAAAGTAAGAGGCTAGAGAGAAGACCCAGTCCTGTGCTTCCCAAGAAACTCAGAATTGATGGAGTTGGTACCTGCACCTAAAAGACAATGGCTGCTGCCCCTGCAGACTGAGCCCTCCCCTGACATCCCCATGATGTCAGCTTTAAAGTAGCTACTACCTAGACTGTTTGTTTCTCACTCCCCCCTTTACACTGATAACCTGATGTGACTGTTGTCTTACAGGAGATATGCACATACTGGTCCCAGCCTAGGCTCACCTCCTTGGACCAACCAGACTCTGCTTCTAGCTCAGAGGAACAGGCTTTCATCAAGGCTCCCTGTTTGGAGGATTGCTACCCTGACGCCCCCGCCATTCCCCACTGCCAGACCAGACTAAAGAGAATGGCCTCCTGGAGCCTTCCACCTGGGAAAAAAAACTGACCTGAGCACTTCCTCCACACCTACCCACCCCTACAGGTACCCTCACCAGATTCCTGATATTACCATGGTGTCTCTTTGAAAGCAGTTAGGCTCTGGATTCTTGGTCAACCTCAACTCTCTGCCAGGTAAGAATGGAGGGAACATAGCCTCCTGGATTCCTCCCCATGTAGAATACAGGACAGAATCCTGACCAGGGCCCTAATTCTCTGGGAACACCATGTTCTTGCCATCCTCCTGATTATCTCCTTCCAATGAGCATGTGTGGAGAACTGCTCACCTCTCTCCTCCCCCTCCACTCCCTCCCCACTGCCAGATCAAGGTGGAAAGTGACTGCTTTCCTGGATCCCTTCCCCTTTTGAATAAAATGCGGAAACTGTGACTTTAGCCCTTCATTGGCAGCACTCCCTATGTTGCTACCTTCCCCGCATATTAGCTTCATCTCTCAAGTCTGATTGGGTCTGATATTTACCCTTCCCAAACCTCTCCTCAGGGACAGACAAGAAGAGAGACTGACCATCTTGATCCTCAGTGCTCAGCTAGGTGCAGCTGTAGCTGTTGCTGAGGCTTCTGGTCCCCCTGGCTGCTGAGCGAGGCAAGGTTATCATGGGGGGGGGGGCACTGTGGGCTGGGGACTGAAGGGGCCAAGATGAGTATTAGTAGATGGAGGGAGGACAGACTGAGATATTTGGATCCCTCCCTCCCCAGGCCTGTTTCCACCTTTGTGGCCAGGCTGCTCCCCAGAAGCACAATGGGGGCTTTCTGACACTCCCACCCCCTGGCTTCTGCCAGGGGAGGAAGGCTCCAGAGCAAGAGATAGAGAGTCCATTATCTCTAAGGGCTGTGCTGGCTGCTGAAGATGCCCCTCATCCACAGATGAGCTCCATAGGACTCTTTATGAGGAATGACTTCTTTGAATAATAGAAACAAATGCAATACAAAAGTAAAGCATTCCTCTCTGAAGAATGAGAACTTCTTTTTATTGGTGTGGTCTGGTGCCTGTGCTCCGCAAAGTACTCTGGGTTCCATGGTCTGCACACCAAGGGAGGTATCTGGGCAGTCTAGAGAACAGTGGTCACTTCTCTTCCCCTGGAGGTGCCAGCTTAGGTTTTCTGCCCACCAAAGGGTGCTCTCCTTAGTACATTAGGGAGTCCCTTGTGACAGGGCCTTCCCCATCCTTCCAGAGAGACCCCATTCTCCCGCCGTCCCAGTTAGACTGTGCTTTTGGGTGAAGAGCGTGAGCCAGATCCCCTATGGTGTCTATGACTTTGGCAAACAGTGACTAGAGGGATAAGGAAGTCTTTCCCATCAGCAGTGACTGCTTTATAAGGAATTTAGTTCATTTTTTTAAAATCATTTTTAAAAGACACTTTGGATATTTTGAGCTGTAGCTTTTTCTCCTAAATATGATACCCAGAAGGCCATAAACTGTTTAGGATCATTTGTGAATGCCCTCAAAGCTTTCTTTGTCTTGCTTTTCTGTCTTACATTAAAACCACTCTCATTGAACAGTTATTACAGGTCCACATTTGTACTGGACACAGGATGTTTTATTTTGGTTTTTTTTTATCAGTTTAATGCCTTTTTATTGTCGAATGACTCATTTGCCCAGTGTGGTGCTATGATTAAGTGGTCTTAGTTTGGACATTTAGAAAGTGAATCTGTTAGGAGAGCTCAGAACACATAAAAACTACAAGATGGCATAGATCGACTACAACTGAGTTGGTTTTTTTTTGTTTGTTTTGTATAATTTCTTGCAGAAGGAGTATAGCAAAATGAATACAGCAAGGGAAGCTGTGTATCATAAAAGCTCTCCTTGTTTTATGGCCCCAGAAAATGAAACCTGAAATGAAGGCAAACAGATTAGGAAAAGAGAGAGGCCATTTCGTTAATGCACTCTTCAGGATGTTACAGGTATGCTAGTATTATATGAAAGTTTCAACTGGGGAAAAGCAATTATAGACATTCTTTGCCATGTGTACTGTTCAGTGTTCACGCAGAAATTCACACTTTTAAACATCATGGTATGGGCCTAGGACCAGATTCAGATAGGAGATCCAAGCCCCCTCTCATTCCAAAGGTGAGGAAATAGACCTAAAGAAATCAAGGGATTTGCCCAAGGTCATTTAGCAAGTTAAAGAGCAAAGAGATTGGTTTCCCTGTCTCCAAATTCTTTCCTTTGCTGCTGACTCTCTCCATATAACCAAGTTAAGAGACCTGTTGAAAATGAATGGTTTGATGTGAGTGGGGTAGAGGGCAGGAAACCTCCAGTATGAGCCTGGGGAGTCTCTTTCCCCCGATTTTGGAATGGCTCCGATTGATGCCATTTGTTTGTACGTCAATTATCTTTTATTTATCTTGACATACTTTTATAACCTGTTCCTCTTGCTTCCCCATCCAATTTAAAAATAACTTTCAGCCCCTCCCCCCCCAAAAGCCCACAACCAGAAACCTAAATGCTCCTCGTTCATGTGCCTGAATGCGTATAGGCTTGAACCAAACAAATTCTCACTTTGATCTCACCTAATAACGTCTGCCTTTTTCTGTTTTAAATGTCTCACTTCTTTGGTGAGTCCCATGTCTTCAGATCCTTGATCCTTGGGCCTTCCCCATTGGGCTGTTCTCAGTTAAGCAGTTTTAAAGACGCTTTAGGCCATTCAATGAAGGTGAACAGGCTGCTGCCAACCACGCTGTAGGCTAAAGCAGAAATTCCACACATGCCCCAATACTAGATACTCCGAGAAGAAGGTCATCCAGCATATTCCAAGGGGGTGAAACAATTTTAGGTGGTCTAGGCACAAGTCAACCACCAATTAAGATACAAATTCTTAAGGTATTACCTGCTTTCTCATACAGTGACTTTGATTGATTCAAGGAAGTATAAAAGCCCAATTTACACTGGATTCTCATTGTTTAATTCAATCTCAATCTAAAAGTGTTCTTACCTTTGGAGGTAATTATTTTTAGATGGTCAGAGTAATCAATGGAGTCTCACCCCTTACCACAGACATTTTTGCTGTTGCCCAGCTATGTCAGATTCTTCGTGACCCCATTTGGGGTTTACTTGGCAGAGATACTACAGTGGTTTGCCATTTTCTTCTCCAATTTATTTTACAAATGGGGAAACTGAGCCAAACAAGTGACTCATTCAGAGTCACATAGCTAGTAAGTGTCAGGCCAGATTTTGAACTCAGGTCTTCCTGACTTCAGGCCTGGCGCTTTATCCACTGTGCCCCTACCACAGACTAGGACGATACAGATGTGGAGGGATATCCTCAGCATAGAAATGAGTTCCTGGATTTCTCCACATTAGTTTATCTTCTTTGCACTGTGGGGAGAGGAATAAGTAAGTAAATGGACCAGAAATTTGTAAACCAAAGCAGGGTTTATTGGGTTCACCAGTGAGAGTGACTCTCCCACTCTGGTGGAGCTTCTTGGCAGATTTTCTTTCTTACCTGTTTGTCCATTGAACCCAGGATATTGTAGTTAACCTAGTTCTGGCAATTGGGGTGCAAGAAGTAGGTCAGTGGGCATAATGAAGTGTGTGTGGGATTGTTGTTATGTTTGTCCTTCCTTTTGAAGAGGACCAATGACATCATGGGTGATGTCTTGACTCATGCGTGAATTGGATTTAAGTGAGGCAGTTGGACAAAGCCTCCCTCTCTCTCCCAAAGTCATTGAAGTCCACTGGCAAGACAAAAGTCAGGACGACTGGCATTGGCCTGAGATGCAGTGAAAGATCTTGGCATCTTCAGTGTCTGAACAAGCTTTAAGTGCTCCCCAGAGTATGCTGCAGTCTTCAGTGGCCTTCATGGACATTGGAACAAATTGTTCTCATCCACCCATTCCAACTGGGGGATGTCTTCACATACTTGAGAGGAGGAGGGGAGGATTAGCAAGTGACAGGATGGTGGGGTCGGGACCCACAACCTTCAGTACTCTTCTGTCCTGGCCCCTCTGGCACACTTGACCTATATTATTTCTTGAGAGTAATGTATGTTTCCCAGAGGTATATTCCATACACAAACCTCATTTCTCCACATCTCAGTGACTCCATTGAGGTCAAATCTGCCTTGTCACATTAGAATTTCTAGTTCCTTTTTTGTTAACCATATTTTGTACCTTTGTGCACAGATCTGAGCCAATGGGGTTTTTTATTGACTCTCTTCTTAGGTTTTGTCTCCTGTGAGCTCTACAGAAACTGCTGCTATTCTTCCTACCTTGTAGCTTGTCTCAATGATACGATGATACCTCGTTTTATGGCTAGATAGTCCCCCTCCCCCACTTATTGGGTATGCTCTAGTGGTGATTCCATTTGAATATGACTTGGGTAGATACTCAGTTCCTCCTAATTCTAAAATTCTGTGACTCTGAGTTTTCTCTTCACTTTTCTTTTAATTGGATTTTCACCTCTTTGTCCTTAATTTCTTCAATGTGAAATGAGATGATTAGCCAGGAGTGTATTGGCACCAGTTCATACCCCTCCAGCCAATTGTTTAATTTTCATTGTGAGCACTTAAACCTTCAGAATTGCCAAAGCCTACAGATCAAGACATAATTTGTTTTATTGAATGTCTAGATTTAAGTGATGAAGAAAATCTTAATAATGCTGATTAAACCTAAAAGTATGGCTTTGTGTACATTTATCCCCCCCACTCCCCCAGCCTGTTCTTAAACACTAATCAGTACACCCCTGGCCTACGTGATCTCCAAGGTCCCATTCAGCTCTGAATATCTGATCATAATTCCAATAATTTTTTGTTTTATTATTATGTCTTATTTTTGGAGGGAGCCTTCAGGCATAACGTACCACTACTCACAACATTCCAGGAAAGGATGGAGTGGGGGCTGTAGATACCTGATGCTTGCATCCATTTTATATTATTCTACTCTTCTTCTTCCTCCCTGTCCCCAATCAAACGAAGGTTCTGACATCTTTCCTCAATTTTATAATAGCCTGGCAGTGAGCCATCGTTTGGAGAACTAGGTTGATTAGTCGGTATGATATTTGGAACCATTTGCTTTTTTTGCCTCACTAGATGAAAATAAATAAAATTCTATATGAATTGTTACCCCAACAGCTGAGGAGTATGCGCAGATTTCACAGATGAGTAGGTACTACTCTTAAAACAACATTTAGAGGAATTTCAGTTCCTCACTGCTTTCTAAGTGAAATGTGTGACCAGGAGTAATGCTTTGCACTATATTTGCCAAAGCAACCCTCCCATTTGTACTTCCAGCGGGAATTGGGTTATGCATAATTACTTGGAATCAGGATTGATACCTGAGAAAAAGGTTAAGTGATCACAGGATTTAAGTATTTTTGTTTTGAAATATTTCAAATGCTGCCTTTTCCATGCTGAAACCATTGGTTCTGAACCTTTCAAAGAGCTGCCTTCCTATTCTGTGGAACTCCAAGTTTGAGTGAACACAATCCATACAATTCAATATCAGTTTAAAGAGGAATACACGCGCTAGCGTTGACTAGATGGCCTCAAGATTGAAAAGCAAACAAAATCCCCAAAGGCCTTTCTGGAGTGCAGGTATGGCAAGTACTCTGGCAGTTTAGGACTTTCACACTGCCCTCTAAAGACTGGATTAAATACAGCAGCTACTAAGCTATAGAGAGTATACATAAAGCAGACATCGATCTTGGCAACAAAAAATCAAAAGTTTCAGACAACTCGGTGGTGCAGTAGAGAGAGCCCTGGGCCTGACTCTAGCCTCATGTACTTATTAGTTGTATGGGTGGGCAAGTCACTTAACATCTGTCTGCCTCAGTTTCCTCAACTATGAAATGGGGATAATAATAGCACCTATCTCCCTGGGTTGTTATGAGGATCAAATGAGATAATATTTGTAAGAAGTGTTTTGTTCAGTGCTTGGCACATAATGCTTATTCCCTTTCCCCTTACAAAGCTTTTGCTAAGTAATTACTATGTATGCCAGCATTTGGGGGAATCAGGGAAGCATTTGTGCAGAAGGCAGTTTTGGAGCTAAGTCTTGAAGGAAATAAGGGACTATGAGGGAGGAGTGAGGAGAGAGAGCGCCTTGAGGCCACATGTGACCCTCTTGGTGCTCAAGTGTGGCCCTTTGACTGGATCCTAACTTCACAGAACAAATAATAAAAGGATTGGTTCTGTAAAACTTGAACCCAGTCAAAAGGCTGCACTCGAGGACCTAGAAGGCCACATGTGGCCTCCAGGCTGCAGGCTTGTCATCTCTGGTCTAGATCATGGAGTTCAGGAAGGAGAGTAGTATAGAAGAAGGTTGGAAAAGTAGGTTAGGGCCTGGTTGTGAAAGGCTTTAAAGCCAAATAGAGGAGTGTGTTTGCTCTCCTAGAGCAGTGTTTCCAAATTTGTTGTTCTGCCAACCCCTTTCAATCAAAAAATGTGTGGTAAACTCCCAGGGTAATTTTAATACACTACTCATAATTTAGTTTTAGATTTAGGCATTAATTGCTTATAATAACTACAATAATAAATTTTGTCCCACAAAGGTCTAAATTAAAATTTATGTTACATAATTACAAGATAGCTTATCGTATCTACAATTATAAAAATTCCATGTATAAAATTATAAAACTCTAACTATAAAATGATGGGTATTTTATGTATATTATATATTATTATAGTTCTATTCTATCATGTTATATTTATATTTTATGTTTTATGGGTATCATTTTATATTTAAGTTCAGTTAGAATTTAAAGAATTAATCTACCAAGACTCACTATGCTCACTATCATGCAAGACTTCACAGTAAATTTCTTTATTTTTACAAATTTTCTTGAATATAAATAATATTTTAATGAAATAAGTTACATCTTGGAAGAGGTTTCACACACACCATATACACACATATGTATGTAAGTGTATATTTATATATGTATACATATCTATACACATACACACATACATAATTTTAATGTTGAGCTTTTTTATTTGAACAAAGGTTTGCAGTATTTGGTTCAGCGTAAGACAAACGCAGACTTTAATCTGCTTCCATAAAGTTTACTTCTCTAGTTTGAGTTAAGTAAGGATGAAGTAAAAATGCTTGCTTACACAAATATGTGCAAGAAAATGGTAGAAGAATTTTAAAACTCTCTTCCAGAGAGATAGAAATTCATTTTTAAAAATAGCCACATAAATTGACAAAAACGAATACCTAGATAACAGTATAAAATACTTTTCTACTTGCTAATGACAAATACTTTGTGTACTAATAACTATTTAAAGTTCAGTGGCAGATATTACTTTATTTTTAACCTTTGTAAGGAAAGAATCTCTTCAGATCTGACTTTCTTCTCCACTTCCATTGGCAAACTGGGGCTATCTCTCACAAAAACATTAATGAACAACTGACCAGTAATGCCATCCAATTCATTTGAAAATCCATCAGATAGGAAAATAGCAAAATAAACAGAAGACAAGTTTAAGCTGGAAAACCAGCTTAATACTTCAGTGACAGGCAAGGTAAGGTTTATTTCTGCAGATCATTTATTGATTTCAAACACATGATGTTTTCAAAGTGCCTTGTAATGTTCATGAACAGTGATCGTGGTTTTCAAAAGAGCCTATCATTTGCACTGTAAGTAAGCAAATGTTCATAACATCTTGATCATGTGATTACAGGGTAACAGAGTGGAAGGTGGGAGCTACTATGGCGCAGTATGCAGAATGCAAATGAGAGTATATATGTCGATTGGGAATTGCTCTTTAGAAATGTTTTAGTTATAGCGTCAATACAAAAAAATAAAGGAATAAGCATAGGCAAAGAGGAAACAAAATTATCCCTTTTGCAGATGATAGGATAATCTACCTAGAAATACAAAAGAGTCATCTAGAAATATTAATCAAGACAATAACTTTAGCAAAGTTGCAGGAAGGTAAATCCATATAAGTCATGAGCATTTCTGCATAGTGCTCAAAAAATTCCATCTGAAATAGATAAAAAAGAGAAATTCCACTCAAGATAGTTACCAGATGGGTAAAGGGTTTGGGTGTCTACCTGCCAAAACAAATACCAGAACTGTTTGAATATAAGCATGGAATATTATTTACAGAAATAAAGGCTGACACATTTTTGGAGAACTACGGATTTGTTTGTGAGCAAGCCATGTCAATATAATAAAAATAACTCTACTGGCTAAATTAACTTGTACAGTGCCATATTAATAAAACTACCAAAGGGTTATATTATAGAGCTAGAAAAAATAGTAATGAAATTCATCTGGAGGAACTAAAGGTCAAGAATCTTGGGGGGAAGTAATATAAAAAAGGGGACCTAGAAGAACAAGATCTCAAACCATATTTTAAGGCAGTTAAAAATATAGAGGACAATTGGTGGAACAGATCAGGTACAAGAGAGGCTATAGGATAACATCAGAGTAACATAGTGTTTCATAAATCCAGAGAGCCCAAATACTACTGAGGAAGGATTCAAATTTCAACCAAAATTTCAAAGAAAACTAGAAAGCAATCCAGTAGAAATTAGGCATATCCCAATACCTCATCTCATATACCAATATACACTACACATGGATTCATGACAAACGGAAGAGGTGAAATCAAAAATAAATTATAGGACAAGGAAGGGATTATCTCTTTGATCTAAGGATGGAAGAACAGGTCATGACCAAACAAGGGACAGAAAGGATCATAGATGATAAAGTGATTATATAAGATTAAAAAGGTTTTTCTATTAAAAAAACAATGCAATGAAAATTAGAAGGGAAGAGGTAACTGGGAAAAAATATTTACAGTACCTTTCTCTGATAAAGTCCTCATATACAAGATACAGAAGGAACTGATTCAAATTTAAATTATGGTCAAAAAGTCAATTCCTTCAAGTTCTCACTAAAATCCCACCTTCTATAGAAAGTTTTTCTCAACCCCTCTTATAATAGTGTTTTCCCTTTTTAAATTATTTCCTCTTTACCCTGTAAATAGCTTATTTGTACATTATTTGTCTGCTTGTTGTCTCCCCAGTTAAATTGTGAGCTTCTTGAGGGCAGAAACTTCCTTTTGCCTCTTTTTGTATCCTCAGCACTGTGCCCGGCGCATAGTGGGTGTTTAATAAAGGGTTATTAACTGACTGAATTACAGTGGACATACTCTTTGATGTAGGGGCACCCGTACTAGATATATCCCGCAGCGATTAAAAAAAAAGACTTATGTACAAAAATATTTATAGCTACTCTTTGTGGTAGAAAAGAACTATGAAGAAAGGGGGAGGTGTCCATCAGTTGAGGAATGGGCAATAAATAATGGTGTGTGAATATAAAGGAATGTCGCACCATAATAAACCATTTCAGAAAAATCTAGAAATCTCATATGAAGTGCTGCGGGGTACATTGACTTGAACCAGGATAACAATTTATATAATAAAAATAACATTGTAAAATTAAACAAGTTTGAAAAACTTAAATACTCTTGACAATTACAATAACGAACCATGATTAATAGGACTGGCAATGAAGCTTGGTACCCACCAACTGAGAGAGATGATAGATACAAGATGCAGAATAGTCACCCATTTTAGGACATCCCCAACATAGGAATTTTTTGTTTTGCCTGACTACATGTCCACTCTCAGTCCATAGGGTTACCTTTAAAAGGTGCAGGAGGAGATGTAACCAGTCTAATCCTGGGAACCTAACTGTTGTATGAGATGGAATTTGTTATAAGGTAAGAAAGGCTTAAATGGGCTATCCAGAAAGAGAATTCAGGAGAAAGACTTGCCCTCGGGGCAGCTAGGTGGCTCAGTGGGTGGAGCACCAGCCCTGGAGTCAGGAGCACCTGAGTTCAAATCCAACGTCAGACACTTAACACACTTACCAGCTGTGTAACCTTGGGCAAGTCACTTAACCCCAATTGCCCTTCCTTCCCCCTTCAAAAGAAAAAGAGAGAGACTTGCCCTCACTGTATAAATCTTGGAATAGTTTGCATAAAAAATGATCATCAAACTCATCTCAGCTAATGAAATCACCTAAAGCAAGTATAGAAAAAAAAAGAGCTCAGAACAGTGCCTGGGATTACACCTACAAATAGAAGGTAGGATTTGTATGATATTCCAGTACAGGAGGTTGAAAATGAATAGTCAGACAGTGAGTAGCTACAGATGAATCCAGGGAGGACAAAGAGTGGCTTAGGGGTAGGGGAGGCCAGCTGTTTCAAATACTACCGCTAGATCAACAAAGATGAAGTCTGAGACAAGGACATGGCAATTCAAAAGATCATTGATCTTGCAAAAAGGTTGAGGTGGGTGAAAATGCCAGAAGCCAAAAGGCAAAATTTCAAGTGTTTAAGCAATGAGTAGGAGGTAAAAACGTGGAGGTGATCAGTTTAGAAAACCTTTTATAGTTTTTCTGTGAAAGTGAGAAGAGACTGAGGATTGGATCTTAAGGGGATGGTAAGGTCAAGTGAAGGAGTTTTTTTTTTTTTTTTTGTTTTGTTTTGTTTTTTTTAGGGAAAGGGAGATCGGGGCATGCTGGTAAGAAAAGAAGAAACTTGGGGATACAGAGAGATTAAAAATAAGACATTGACATTCCCTTTAAGACTGGAGCGAAGAAGGAAAGAGTAAGGAGGGTGATGTTGAGGTGCATTGAAGTGTAGAAATAGAGAGAAGAGGGAGCTCAGGACAGATGGGCTCCATTTTTTCAGTGAAGTGTGGAGACAGGATCATCTGCTGAAAGGACTTCTGACTCCCTTGCAACTTAGTTTGTAGACCTACCACTTGATTGAAACCATCTTCTGCAAAGCTACAAACTTATTGTTTCTTTTTCAAAAGTTAAAAAAACATTTTTTTCAGCTAACAAGCATTCATTTTCTTCTGTCTTCCACCATTTTTTTTGCAAGGCAATCAGGGTTAAGTGACACACAGCTAGTAAGTACGAAATGTCTGAGGGCAGATTTGACCTTAGGTCCTCCTGACTGCAGGGCTAGTGCTCCATCTATTGCACCACCTACCTGCCCTTTACCATTTTCACATTGCAAAAAATCACACATTAATCTGCTAAGTTTAATGGCAGTCCTTAGTTCTTTATTTTACTCGACTTCTGTCTAAAAATGGGTCTTCCTAGATGCTCTTTTGTGCCTTGGCTTCCAAGAGAAGACAAGTTAAGGCAACAGGTATGTGTTAAGTGTGTGTTCTATGGCATGTACTCGGCTCTCAGGGTTCTGCTCCTTTCAGTCAGAATACCCTTCCTTAGTCCTCTTTGACAGATCATCATACTCAATGATGGCTTAACCATAGGGATCACCCAGTGACCTGTCCTGTGTGTTCTATGCTGTTCCTCCACTCCTTCGGTGGTGTCCTCAGCTCCTATACCTGCAGTTATCCAGGAGGTGACCCACAATCTGTATCTGGTCAGTATTTATTTCCAGAATTGCTGTTGGAGATGTCTATCTGGAAGTTCGGTGAGCACCTAAAACACAGCATGTCCAAAAGGGATTAAATACATCCTTGGACAAACTCTACCATGAAAACCAACCTAATGAAGGCATTATGTGGAGGGTGCAGCTGAAATTTATGTGAGTACTGAAATGTATTGGTTACTCTTACTTATGTTTTCATGGAAGCCCTCTGTCAGTTTGGATAATTACTGTGTTTGCCTTCTGGTGAAGTGTAATTAAGTTCTGATGGTGTCATCGTGGTGAGAGGCTGGTTTTGTATGAATGGAATCGCAGGGACAGTCAGAAACTCCAGAGCTGTAAGGGTGAGGAGGAGGAGGAGGAGGTTATTGTTCCTCCAGCCACTACTAAAGGGTTACTCCTCTAGGAATCTTGGAGAGTTTGAGTTAAGCCCCAGCCAGGAAAGGGGCAAGTTGGAGGAGGAGCTGGTTGGCCAGAGGGTAGATGAAAGGGCCCTGGAGGAGGTGTTACCTTGTGAGGGTGACAACCCCAGGCTTCTCCACCCAGGGTGACAATTGCCAAGATTTAAGCCTAAGGACCTTGGGAGGGCAGGAGCAAAAATGATAATGTGATGCCCATTTTGTGGATGAGCAAACTGAGGCTCAGGCAGATTGAGAGGTAAGACAGGTGCTTTCCAGAGTCTACACCTACAGTGCACAGGGGCCGGGGGAAGGCAGAGGAGAGAATAAAGAAAGTCAGAGTGCCTGTCTGTGTGGGAGGGGGTTCCCACTCCTTTCCCAGGCAATTTGTTGGTTTTTTTCCCCGAAATAGAAGCCAGACAGGGCCAAGTAGTTTCCACCTAAAAGGAAATCTAATGAAAGGGTGTGTGTGTGTGTGTGTGTGTGTGTGTGTGTGTGTGTGGAAATTTCGGGTGGCTGAAGGGTTTGGGGCGTGTGGGTGGGGTGCTGGGAGGGGGAAGAGCCGAGGCCCTAAGGTTTCAGGGAGGGAGCAGAGCTATGCTGCAGAAGCAGTCCCCAGGCAGCAGGGGGTGCTTTAGGGAGCCACAGGAGGAAGGGAGACTGTGTAGCTCCTCCAGCCATTCTCTCCACTAGAAGGGCGGGGCCTCTTCTTCCGTATCATTATCCTAGGTATCCTGAGGAAGTGCCAGGGGCCCACTTTCGCATTCCCTTCTTTACAAGGTCACCTTGAGGCTTCTGAAAGGGTAGTATACCGCATTGGCCATCTTGCTAGAGGGGAGTGAAAGGGCAAGAAGCGGGGACGGAGGGAAAGCCGCACATTGGCCCATTTCCAACAACTCTGGGAGCCCATTGGCTGAGAGTGGGACATGTGATAGGCCCAGGCAGAAGGCCTTGATTGGTGGGTGGGGTCGTGTGCCTCCTTTCTCCATTTTTTCACTGACTCCCCGGATATTGATGGGGGAGGGCTGGAAACCCAGGGCCAGGGGGACGATGCGCCTGCTTGGACGGTCCTCGCTTTGCCCCGCCATGCCACCTCTCATGGAATCGTTGTGAGGAGGACAAGCCTCTGAAGGTGGGTGTGGGGATGAGGGAGGAGAGACTGAACCTGGGGAATGGGTAGGGGGACAAGAGGCTGCAGGGAAAAGGGTAAGGGGCTGTACAGAATGAACTGAGCCCAGACTGGGCTCCATCTTCTGAGGCTCACTTTGGTGTTCTCTTTACAAGGTCGACTTGAGGCTTGTAAAATGGCGGCCTGCTGTGGCGGCCATCTTGCTAAGGGGGAGTGACAGGGCAGGAAGGGGGGAGGGGGAGGAAACGCCTCGCATTGGCCCATTTCAAACAACTGTGGGAGCCCATTGGCTGAGAGTGGGACACGTGATGTGCTCAGGGAGAAGGACTTGATTGGTGGGTGGGGTTGTGTAGCTCCTTTCGCTTTTTGTTGCTGACTACCCGGACGTTGACAGGGAAGGGCTGGAGACCCTGGGCCAGGGGAACGATGCCCCTACCTGCACGGGTCCCCAGTTTTCCCTGCCCCGGCGCCTCTCCTGGAAGCCTTGTGAGGAGGACCAGCCTCTGAAGGTAGGTGTGGGGATGAGGGAGGAGAGACTGGACGTGGGGATTGGGTAGGGGAACAAGAGGGTGCAGGTAAGGGGGTACGTGGCTGTACAGAAGGAGGTGAGCCCAGCCTGGGCTCCATCTTCTGGGGTTCACTTTGCTGTCCTATTGTTTACAAGTTCGCCTTTAGGCTTGTGAAGTGGTGGCCTGCCGCGGCGGCCATCTTGCTAAGGTGGAGTAAAAAGGCAGGAAGGGGGGAGGGGAGGAAAAGCCTCCCATTGGCCCATTTCAAACAGCTGTGGGAGCCCATTGGCTGAGAGTGGGATATGGGATGGGCCCAGGCAGAAGGTCTTGATTGGTGGGTGGAGTCGTGTACCTCCTTTCTCCATCATTTTATCATTGACTTCCTGGAGCTAGCTGGGGAAGGGCTGGAGACCCTGGGTAGGGGGACGATGCCCCTACCTGCACGGGTCCCCACTTTGCCCTGCCCCGGGGCCTCTCCTGGAAGCCTTGTGAGGAGGACCAGCCTCTGAAGGTGCTGAAGGTGGGTGTGGGGATGAGGGAGGAGAGACTTGACGTGGGGATTGGGTAGGGGGACAAGAGGGTGCAGGTAAGGGGGTACGTGGCTGTACAGAAGGAGGTGAGCCCAGCCTGGGCTCCATCTTCTGGGGTTCACTTTGCTGTCCTATTGTTTACAAGTTCGCCTTTAGGCTTGTGAAGTGGTGGCCTGCCGCGGCGGCCATCTTGCTAAGGTGGAGTAAAAAGGCAGGAAGGGGGGAGGGGGAGGAAAAGCCTCCCATTGGCCCATTTCAAACAACTCTGGAAGCCCATTGGCTGAGAGTGGGACATGTGATGGGCCTAGGCAGAACGTCATGATTGGTGGGTGGGTTCGTGTACCTCCTTTCTCCATCGTTTTCTCGTTGACTCCCTGGAATTCGCTGGGGAACGGCTGGAGACCCGGGGCCAGGGGAACGATTCCCCTACCTGGACGGGTCCCAACTTTGCCGTGCCCCAGCGCCTCTCCTGGAAGCCTTATGAGGAGGACCAGCCTCTGAAAGTGGGTGTGGGGATGAGGGAGGAGAGACTGGGCCTGGGGAACGGGTAGGGGGAAAAGAGGGTGCAGGTAAGGGGATAAGGGGCTGTACAGAAGGAGGTGAGCCCAGCCTGGGCTCCATCTTTTGGGGTTCACTTTGGTGTCCTATTTACAATTTCGGCTTGAGGCTTCTGAAATGGCGGCATGTAGCGGAGGCCATCTTGTAAGGTGGAGTCAAAAGGCAGGAAGGGGGAAGGGGGAGGAAAAGCCTCCCATTGGCCCATTTCAAACAACTGTGGGAGACCATTGGCTGAGAGTGGGACAAGTGATGGGCCCAGGCAGAAGGTCTTGATTGGTGGGTGGGGTCGTGTGCCTCCTTTCTCCATTTTTTCGCTGACTCCCCGGATACTGATGGGGGAGGGCTGGAGACCCTGGGCCAGGGGGACGATTCCTATACCTGGACGGGTACCCACTTTGCCCTGCCCTGCCGCCTCTCCTAGAAGCCTTGTGAGGAGGACAAGCCTTTGAAAGTGGGTGTGGGGATGAGGGAGGAGAGACTGGGCCTGGGGAACGGGTAGGGAGACAAGAGGGTGCAGGTAAGGGGGTACGGGGCTGTACAGAAGGAGGTGAGCCCAGCCTGGGCTCCATCATCTGGGGTTCACTTTGGCGTCCTATTCTTTACAAGTTCGCCTTGAGGCTTGTGAAGTGGCAGCCTGCCGTGGCAGCCATCTTGCCAAGGTAGAGTAAAAAGGCAGGAAGGGGGGAGGGGAGGAAAAGCCTCCCATTGGCCCATTTCAAGCAACTGTGGGAGCCCATTGGCTGAGAGTGGGATATGGGATGGGCCCAGGCAGAATGTCTTGATTGGTGGGTGGAGTCGTGTACCGCCTTTCTCCATCATTTTATCATTGACTTCCTGGAGCTAGCTGGGGAAGGGCTGGAGACCCTGGGTAGGGGGACGATGCCCCTACCTGCACGGGTCCCCACTTTGCCCTGCCCCGGGGCCTCTCCTGGAAGCCTTGTGAGGAGGACCAGCCTCTGAAGGTGGTGAAGGTGGGTGTGGGGATGAGGGAGGAGAGACTTGACGTGGGGATTGGGTAGGGGGACAAGAGGGTGCAGGTAAGGGGGTACGTGGCTGTACAGAAGGAGGTGAGCCCAGCCTGGGCTCCATCTTTTGGGGTTCACTTTGGTGTCCTATTTACAATTTCGGCTTGAGGCTTCTGAAATGGCGGCATGTAGCGGAGGCCATCTTGTAAGGTGGCGTCAAAAGGCAGGAAGGGGGGAGGGGGAGGAAAAGCCTCCCATTGGCCCATTTCAAACAACTGTGGGAGATCATTGGCTGAGAGTGGGACAAGTGATGGGCCCAGGCAGAAGGTCTTGATTGGTGGGTGGGGTCGTGTGCCTCCTTTATCCATTTTTTCGCTGACTCCCCGGATATTGATGGGGGAGGGCTGGAGACCCTGGGCCAGGGGGACGATTCCTATACCTGGACGGGTACCCACTTTGCCCTGCCCTGCCGCCTCTCCTAGAAGCCTTGTGAGGAGGACAAGCCTTTGAAAGTGGGTGTGGGGATGAGGGAGGAGAGACTGGGCCTGGGGAACGGGTAGGGAGACAAGAGGGTGCAGGTAAGGGGGTACGGGGCTGTACAGAAGGAGGTGAGCCCAGCCTGGGCTCCATCATCTGGGGTTCACTTTGGCGTCCTATTCTTTACAAGTTCGCCTTGAGGCTTGTGAAGTGGCAGCCTGCCGTGGCAGCCATCTTGCCAAGGTAGAGTAAAAAGGCAGGAAGGGGGGAGGGGAGGAAAAGCCTCCCATTGGCCCATTTCAAACAGCTGTGGGAGCCCATTGGCTGAGAGTGAGATATGGGATGGGCCCAGGCAGAAGGTCTTGATTGGTGGGTGGAGTCGTGTACCTCCTTTCTCCATCATTTTATCATTGACTTCCTGGAGCTAGCTGGGGAAGGGCTGGAGACCCTGGGTAGGGGGACGATGCCCCTACCTGCACGGGTCCCCACTTTGCCCTGCCCCGGGGCCTCTCCTGGAAGCCTTGTGAGGAGGACCAGCCTCTGAAGGTGCTGAAGGTGGGTGTGGGGATGAGGGAGGAGAGACTTGACGTGGCGATTGGGTAGGGGGACAAGAGGGTGCAGGTAAGGGGGTACGTGGCTGTACAGAAGGAGGTGAGCCCAGCCTGGGCTCCATCTTCTGGGGTTCACTTTGCTGTCCTATTGTTTACAAGTTCGCCTTTAGGCTTGTGAAGTGGTGGCCTGCCGTGGCGGCCATCTTGCTAAGGTGGAGTAAAAAGGCAGGAAGGGGGGAGGGGGAGGAAAAGCCTCCCATTGGCCCATTTCAAACAACTCTGGAAGCCCATTGGCTGAGAGTGGGACATGTGATGGGCCTGGGCAGAACGTCATGATTGGTGGGTGGGTTCGTGTACCTCCTTTCTCCATCGTTTTCTCGTTGACTCCCTGGAATTCGCTGGGGAACGGCTGGAGACCCGTGGCCAGGGGAACGATTCCCCTACCTGGACGGGTCCCAACTTTGCCGTGCCCCAGCGCCTCTCCTGGAAGCCTTATGAGGAGGACCAGCCTCTGAAAGTGGGTGTGGGGATGAGGGAGGAGAGACTGGGCCTGGGGAACGGGTAGGGGGACAAGAGGGTGCAGGTAAGGGGGTACGGGGCTGTACAGAAGGAGGTGAGCCCAGCCTGGGCTCCATCTTTTGGGGTTCACTTTGGTGTCCTATTTACAATTTCGGCTTGAGGCTTCTGAAATGGCGGCATGTAGCGGAGGCCATCTTGTAAGGTGGAGTCAAAAGGCAGGAAGGGGGGAGGGGGAGGAAAAGCCTCCCATTGGCCCATTTCAAACAACTGTGGGAGACCATTGGCTGAGAGTGGGACAAGTGATGGGCCCAGGCAGAAGGTCTTGATTGGTGGGTGGGGTCGTGTGCCTCCTTTCTCCATTTTTTCGCTGACTCCCCGGATATTGATGGGGGAGGGCTGGAGACCCTGGGCCAGGGGGACGATTCCTATACCTGGACGGGTACCCACTTTGCCCTGCCCTGCCGCCTCTCCTAGAAGCCTTGTGAGGAGGACAAGCCTTTGAAGGTGGGTGTGGGGATGAGGGAGGAGAGACTGGGCCTGGGGAACGGGTAGGGAGACAAGAGGGTGCAGGTAAGGGGGTACGGGGCTATACAGAAGGAGGTGAGCCCAGCCTGGGCTCCATCATCTGGGGTTCACTTTGGCGTCCTATTCTTTACAAGTTCGCCTTGAGGCTTGTGAAGTGGCAGCCTGCCGTGGCAGCCATCTTGCCAAGGTAGAGTAAAAAGGCAGGAAGGGGGGAGGGGAGGAAAAGCCTCCCATTGGCCCATTTCAAGCAACTGTGGGAGCCCATTGGCTGAGAGTGGGACATGGGATGGGCCCAGGGAGAAGGTCTTGATTGCTGGGTGGGGTCGTGTACCTCCTTTCTCCATCATTTTCTCGTTGACACCCTGGACCTCGCTGGGGAAAGGTGGGAGACCCTGGGCCAAGGGGATGATGTGCCTGCCTGGACGGGTCCCCAATTTGCCTGGCCGTGGGGCCTCTCCTGGAAGCATTTTCCTGGTTGGCAGGGGTCACAACACGTGCCTTGGACACTTTTCCATCAGCCAGGCTGTTGTGGCCACGTTTGACCTCTGTCCACGTTGAAGGATGGTGTGGATCGGCCCATGGAAGGTTCAGGGCCAGGCCCTGGGGAGCCGGCAGGTCCTTCTCTCCTGCTGCTGCTTCTACTTCAGGGGCATTGTCTGAATAGTTGCTGAGATGGGGGGGCGGAGTTAGGAAAGGAGGGGTTTCAAGTGTTCCCACCCCTCGAAAAGGAATAAAACCAAGAAACCCCTTGATGGCAAACTTGGCCACCCACATCCCTGGGAATAAGGTGCATGATGCTCCATTTGGGTGAAGGCTCCTCCATGTGCCCCTGCAGGACTGTGCCTGGAGGACGCTGGACAGTCTATGGAATTGAATTTTTACCAAGATGACATTTTCATGACACATGTAAAGTA